>NW_013765119.1:0-1710 GCF_000517525.1 Limulus polyphemus
TACATTAGAAGGTAATACATTCCTTTAAAATGTAATTACTTTAAAAAAACGTTTTCGTATTAATGTAAGATAACGTTAATGAAAAGAACTGTCACTGATTTTAGTATACTGGTAAGCGTTTTCAAGTTTTGAATGAATGTTTATACAAATTTATAATTATACTTTACTACCTGTTCTATTCCAGGCCCTATTTGTTCTAAACACAACGTGTATCACTTCATAGCGCCCACCTGTACCAATGCAACACAAATCAGTAATAGAACTTCTTTACCGATAGACTGTGCCGCTATCTATCATCAAGTAAACCAAACAAACGGCATCTTCAAGATATGGCCACATTTTCTGAACCACCCATCTCTGTATACTGTGATATGGAGACTGCAGGGGGAGGATGGACGGTAGGTGATCCAGAAGAAGTTTGAAATGTCCAAAACAAAAAACAGTCTTAGTTAGATAGAATGAAAGCTGTAGTAATATGAACCCACATTGTTAATTCTAATATTTTAAAAGTATTTTCAAAGTCTCTTTTTTTTTATCACGAAGGTGAAAATATATTTGTAAAGAAAAGTAGAATAATGTTCCTACCGTTTGCTTGTAACATAAACACTAGGTTGCACGATACATGTAAGTATGAAACCACAATTAAACTATTTGTTCTAGATTACAGCATATAAAGTTTGGCATTTTTGTTAGAGTGATGATATCACTGATATGCAGAAGAATTGAGTTGAGGTGAGATATATATGTTACTAGTAATATTTCTGTTTATTGGTCTTCCTTGTATTAATTATTATTATTGGTAAATTCTGTCATGCCCCATAAAAGAGCACATGATTAATTTCTTAAAATGTGTTATATAAACTGAACTTATAATAAATTATTGTCTCTCTCTATTTCATTAGTTAATTCCGCCTCTTCTTTATTTTGGAGACCCGGTTCCAAATCCAGATTTGTAACTAGTCCACGTTTGGTAAAAGTCCTCGTTTAAAGCGAATATGATGTCATTTCCTAGAATATGGAATATACAAAAATATAGATGTATTATGTATGAAAAGTATCAACATTACAAGAAATATTCTAAATTTGTATTAATTGTTTTTGATTTTTATTTAATAAATAACTTTAGAATAGTTTTAAAAGAAAAAAAAAGGATTACCTAACCAAAATTATCTAGTTAAATTTAATCAAAACAATATGGTACTTCGAATCGATTTAGAAGATATGGAAGGTGATCAAAGATATGCAGAATATGATGAGTTCTTGGTGCGAAGTGAAAGGGAACTGTATAAAATGAGTTATAAAACGTACAAGGGTGACGCAGGTGAGAATTTTCATTCGGTAGATTAAACAAATTATAAATATAACTTGTCATGATATACAGTTATTTATCGCTATCTACCAATGATAAATGGTACTAAAGTACATTATCTTTAACAGGGTGTACAATGTTTTTGAGAAATATTTGAGGGTTTAGAACAGGTAAAAGGATTCTAAGAACTAATGTTTGGTTTTTGTGAGAATCATTTCTTAAAGAAAGTCAAAATAAAAGTAGATTTTAATAATCAACAGAAGAATACAAACACATATTTTATAAAAATATCTGAATAAAGCATACATTGCATGACCTAAAATTCTGATGCAACAATCGGGTTTCGTAAATCAACATTTTGATGATATTTTTATTGCGTTGTTTTTAGGAGACTCGCTTTC
>NW_013765120.1:0-1300 GCF_000517525.1 Limulus polyphemus
TTGATAACAGCAAAAAGACTTTATAACACCACCCCTTTAAAAGGTTTAATTATTAAACCCTGTTTATACACTTGTTAACAGCAAAACGACTTTATAACACCACCCCTTTAAAAGGTTTAATTGTTAAACCCTGTTGATACACTTGTTAACAGTAAAACGACTTTATAGCACCACCTATTTAAATGTTTGATTATTAAACCCTGTTTATACATTTGTTAACAGCAAAACGACTATATAACACCACCCCTTTAAAAGGTTTAATTAATCAACCCTGTTTTGCACTTGTTACCATAAGTTTCAGAACTCAACGTTGAATTTATGAAAAAAATTTATAAAATTACACATCAAACATATTCGAAATTCAAATAAAAACATGCTTATTGTACGTGTATTTTATTTAAAGTATAAAAATGTAACATATTTCTTATTAGCTTAAAACGACATAAACAACAGTTGACTTTTCAAAAATATACTTTTGTTACTGCGCGTTACATGGAAATGGTAATTTTAAAACTTCTGCAGTAGAAAAAGATTTCTTGTTAAATTTTAACAACACATACACACAGAACTTAACATACATCCACAAGAGCTGTTTTTAGTAGGCCTTTCCCCTATACATATAATTGTTGCGGTTTTTTTCTTTTCTTTGTATCTGTACACAGTTGACGGATAAACGTCCGTTTTACAAAATAATATTATACTGTTACTAAAATGTGTCGAATTAGTCGACAAAATATATAGAGTTGTGGTACTTCAAGCCACGGTCTAAAACTAAGGACTGTAGAGTTAATCGACAAAATATATAGAGTTGTGGTACTTCAAGCCACGGTCTAAAACTAAGGACTGTAGAATTTTGTCGATTAACTCTATAGTCCTTAGTTTTAGACCGTGGCTTGAAGTACCACAACTCTATATATTTTGTCGATTAATTATATAGAGTTGTGGTACTTCAAGCCACGGTCTAAAACTAAAGACTATAGAGTTAATCGACAAAATATATACAGTTGTGGTAATTCAAGCCACGGTCTAAAACTAAGTGCTGTAGAATTAATCGACAAAATATATAAAGTTGTGGTACTTCAAGCCACGGTCTAAAACTAAGGACTATAGAGTTAATCGACAAAATATATACACTTGTGGTAATTCAAGCCATGGTCTAAAACTAAGGGCTGTAGAATTAATCGACAAAATATATAGAGTTGTGGTACTTCCCGCCACGGTTTAAAACTATGGACAAAGAATTAATCAACAAAATATATAGAGTTGTGGTACTTCAAGCCACGGTCTAAAACTAAGGACT
>NW_013765121.1:0-849 GCF_000517525.1 Limulus polyphemus
TATTTTAACTGAAGTTGGGTCTGTACGATAGGCCTGTACACTCGCTAACAGTTCCATAGTTAACCTTTTAAATGAAGTTGGGTCTGTACGATAGGCCTGTACACTCGCTAACAGTTCCATACTTAATCTTTTAATTGAAGTTGGGTCTGTACGATAGGCCTGTACACTCGCTAACAGTTCCATAGTTAATATTTTAACTGAAGTTGGGTCTGTACGATAGGCCTATACACTCGCTAACAGTTCCGTAGTTAATCTTTTAATTGAAGTTGGGTCTGTACGATAGGCCTATACACTCGCTAACAGTTCCATAGTTAATATTTTCACTAGATTAATCTACAAGGACATTTAATAATATTATATTACAGAACTTTCTATCAGTAGGGGGTTTATTTATTATAATTAATGTAGCTATTTAATGGAGAGAGGTACACTTCCATTAGGTATTCACATAGTAAGTCGTTTTTGTACAGATTTGTATGGAAATATTTCATCATCATATGGTGGAGTCTGTCAGATTTATTGTTGATGTTGTCATAGTTATGTCAGATATATAGTTCATGTTGTCATAGTTATGTCTGATATTAAGTTGATGTTTCCATAACTATGTCAGATACATAATTGAGGTTGTCATAGTTATGTCAGATATATAGTTGATGTTTTTATAGTTATGTTAGATATATAGTTGGTGTTTTTATGTTATATCAGATATATAGTTAGTGTTTTCATGGTTATGTCAGATATATTGTTGGTGTTTACATAATTATGTCAGATATAAAGTTGATGTTGTCATAGTTATGTCAGATATATAGTTGGTATTGTCTTAGTTGTGTCAGATATATAGTTGATGTT
>NW_013765122.1:0-851 GCF_000517525.1 Limulus polyphemus
GAAGATACAAGTAAAGCAAGCACACCCCGCTACTATGCAGGATGCAATGACCAGAGCTCTTTAATGTGAATCCACGACAGATGTACCAATGTTGGTACAGTCATCAGGATTCAAGGCCAGAAAAGGGCAGCTTTCAGAGAAGTTTAAGGGACTTTGCTGGCACTGTAACAAACCTGGGCACAAGAGAGCTCAATGCCGGCACCATGGCAGGAAAGGCAGCTCCCCAGAAAGGTTGTTGGAATTGTGGAGAGCAAGGACATATGAAGAGCCAGTGTAAGAAGAATACTACCAATAAGTCAGCCTCGAGGAAACCAGTAGTGGTTGGTGTTGAGGGACGCCCACCAACCCCATTGTGAAAGTCCCAACAGCTAAGTGTAAAATGACAAGAACACATAGTGTCTACGTGACAGGAAAGCTGGATGGCCAAAAGTGAAACTTTGTCATAGATTCTGCATCTCAGCAAACCCTTGTAAGTATCAAGGTTCTAGATCACAAAGGAGTACCTGAAGCCGTACAGAAACTCTGTGGTGTTACAGGACATAATACGAGGTTGTGGGTAACTGTTGAGCTGGTGGGCATAAAGGACAGACACAAAGTATACTTGGCTGACATTGAAGACCCATGCATATTAGGATTGGACTACTTACTACCGATAAAATGAAAAAATGACGTTTGGGAACAATAGAGGTCAAATTCCAGTAAGTGTTGCTACATCTGTTGATTTGCGTATCACAGCACTTAAGTCAACTACAATACCCCTATGTCAGAGAAGATAATTTGGGGTAGAATAAAAAACATCCTCAAAAAAGCCCAATGCTTGTGGAAGCAGTGGAAGACCCATTCAGGCCAGC
>NW_013765123.1:0-850 GCF_000517525.1 Limulus polyphemus
TTTAATGTATTGTTAACACTTAACATAATAATATACAGCTGATATTCCATGGTTAATGTATTTTCAACACTTAACATAATAATATACATCTGATATTCCATGGTTAATGTATTGCCAACTCTTAACATAATAATATATAGCTGATATTACATGGCTAATATATTGTCAACACTTAATATAATAATATACAGCAGATATTCCACAGTTAATGTATTTACAAAACTTAACATAATAATATACAGCTGATATTCCATGGTTACTGTATTGTCAACACATAATATAATAATATACAGCTGGTATTCCATAGTTAATGTGTTGTTAACACTTAACATAATAATATACAGCTGATATTCCATGGTTAATGTATTTACAACACTTAACATAATAATATACAGCTGATATTCCATGGTTAATGTATTTACAACACTTAACATAATAATATACAGCTGATATTCCATGGTTAATGTATTGTAAACACATAATATAATAATATACAGCTGATATTCCATGGTTAATGTATTGTTAACACTTAACATAATAATATACAGCTGATATTCCATGGTTAATGTATTTTCAACATTTAACATAATAATATACAGCTGATATTACATGGTTAATGTATTGTCAACAATTAACATAATAATATATAGGAGATATTTCCCATTTAATGTATTGTCAACACTTAACATAATAATATACAGCCAATATTCCACAGTTAATATATCGTCAACACTTAATATAATAATATACAGCTTATATTCCAAGTTAATGTATTGTCAACACTTAACATAATAATATAAAGCTGATATTCCATGGTTAAGGTATTGTACAATACTTAATATAATAATAT
>NW_013765124.1:0-851 GCF_000517525.1 Limulus polyphemus
TCTCATTTATATCTATCAAATGTCCAATATGTGGAATACTGCTAATATTTCCGTCAGTAAAAACCAAAGAAAAAACAAAATTTAATAACCCAGCAACCTCATAATCATCAGATACCAGCCTTCTTTTATCATCCCTCAAGGGTCCTACCACAATCCTAACATTTTGTCTTTCCTTAATGTATTTAAAGAAATTTTACTGTTAATTTTTACATTTTCAGTCAACCTTTTCACATACATCCTTTTTGATGTCCTAATTTCCTGTTTCACCAATTTCTTCTAAATCTCCTGTCATACCAGTTAATTTAAATTTCTAAAATTTATGATGCCTTTCTTTAATTTTATCTCTTATACTCTTTGTGAGCCAAACTGTTTTTTTACTTGCTGCTACCTTTTTAATTCTCTAAGAAATAACTTTACCTTAAATATTTAAAAATTTATTTTTAATAAAAATTTTCTACATCTGATTAGTGTCTGTAAATAACTTAGCTGTCCACTTCATAAAAGATAATTCTTGTTGCATCACTTCAAAACTTGCTTTTTTCAAATTTGTAACCAAAATATCATTAATCCTAATCTGAGTTATCTCCATATGCAGCAAAACATTGAACCTAACAGAACAATGATCATTTCCACCCAGATGTTCCCCAATTTCCATTGTCTTGCACATTTCTATATTTGAAGTTAACAATAAATCTAAAATAGCATTGTTTCTAGTAGGTTCCTTGAATGATTGATGAAGAAAGCCATCTTGAACAGATTCCAAAAACCTTTCTCCCTCATGGTTTGACTCTAACATTTCCCAATCTATATAGCTGAAATAAAAATCACTCACAAATATGACTTCATTAATA
>NW_013765125.1:0-839 GCF_000517525.1 Limulus polyphemus
TTATGTACCGTAGGGTAATGTGGAGGGTAAAATCATATGTTATGTACCGTAGGGTAATGTGGAGAGTAAAATCATATGTTATGTACCGTAGGGTAACCGAAAGGGTAATGTGTGAAAGTATGTGGAGGTAGCTGAATTAAAGAAACAATAAACATGAGGCTAAGGGCAGTTTGATAGTCGCTGTAGAAACAACAGAAGGAAGTAGACGTAACACAAAAGAGGGGGAAGTTTGTTTGTTTGTGTTTAGGGCAAAGCCACATCGGGCTATCTGCTGTGTCCCCCGCGGGAAATTGAATCGTGGATTTTAGCATTGTAAGTTCGTAAATTTACTGTTGTCTTCCATCCGGGGAACGGAAAGGAAGATAGTAGTCACAAGAAGGTTAGTGACCATCAGGCTTAGGAAATTCTTTCCAGGATTTGGGATTAATAATAACTTGTCAAAGCTGAGTTGAAGTCACGTAAGTTGGAGTCATATACGGATAAAGCCAGTAGTGTATAAACAAGGAATGGGGATAAATTATAACTGACAACAAAAACTAACGAACCTTATTTTGGGTTATTGATGTCCTGATGTTTGGGCCTGACATGTCCTGATGTTTGGGCCTGACGTGCCCTGATGTTTGGGCCTGACGTGCCCTGATGTTTGGGGCCTGACGTGCCCTGATGTTTGGGGCCTGACGTGCCCTGATGTTTGGGGCCTGACGTGTCCTGATGTTTGGGGCCTGACGTGACCTGATGTTTGGGCCTGACGTGCCTGATGTTGGGCCTGACGTGCCTGACTGTTGGGCCTGACGTGCCTGATGTTTGGGCCTGACGTGTCCTGATGTTGGGCCTGACGT
>NW_013765126.1:0-849 GCF_000517525.1 Limulus polyphemus
TTGACCGTCACATTATAACGCCCCCACGGCTGAAAAGGGCGAGCATGTTTGTTGGGACGGGGATTCAAACCCGCGACCCTTAGATTGCGAGTCGAGCGCCTAACCACCTGGCCATGCCGGGCCTACAGTTATGCTTCGTCAGCTTAGAAAAGGCGTTCACACCATAAAAATTGTTGTTTATAATTTAATATTACTATTTATTGTGTATCACAATAGATAATTGTTTTAATTTTTAACACTGGATACTCAATGTAAATAAGATTAATATTTCTTTTACTTCTAGTTGACGCTTGGGTAGTTTGGATATCCAGTCTCAAATAAGTTAAATACAAGTTTTAGATTATGTAGTATTATTTTTATACTTTTATCTTTAAATTAAATTGCAGTAGGAAGCTTGTTTTTTTTTCGGTTTATTTGTCAATCTGCACATTTGTCTCGAGAACAACTTACATGTATTCACGAGTTTTAATGTTAAAACTACTAATTTTTTGTCGCATCCAACTTATTGAACTATTTATAAAACTTTGTAGAATGGATGGCAACTTCCTGTTGTAGAGACACAAGTGTATATGACGACGTTTCGAAAGTCTTCCACCTTCTGAAGTTGCCGTCCATTATACAAAGTTTCATAATGAATACTCTGCCTAAACGATTTATCAAAAAATTACTGAACTATTGATTTTATGATAAAAAGTGAAGATTTTTTTGTTTCAGATATTCGCGGAAATCACACAAAGGGTCATTTACGCTAGCAATATTTGAGCTTATATACTAGAGGGAAGTAGGCTAGTCAACAGCATCTACCGACAACTCTTGAGTTACTCCAACCGAATAGAGAAATGTGACCGG
>NW_013765127.1:0-851 GCF_000517525.1 Limulus polyphemus
GTAGCCTTGCTGCTCTAATAATAGAATAAAGTATCTACGGTAAACGTAACTGGGTGAATTATCACAATGGCGGTCAGTAAGCACGTGCCTTTCAACGGGCTGCAAAGTACGTCAAATATTACACTCTTAAACGTAATCGACAATTTGAAAGATACGAATTTCTTCAATTAACGTACAGTCCCAAACTCAACTCGAACTTAAAAATCCACTCTACAACCAATATACTATTTTACATCCGTATTAATTTTATCCACACAAGTGACACATGACATTAATTATACCTCCTCATTCCTTAATCAGTCACAAAAAATATATTTCCTCCATATAATACGTCTTCCTTTCGGCAATGCTTTTGTTCATACTTTGCAGGAGAGATAGCTAAATAATAATAATAAAAAAAAACATTTTCCATGTCGTACTTACGTTTCAATAAGAAATATTTTCTGAGAAGGAAGCTAGTGTCACACAATATCACTTGCATTTTGCTTACTTTCTCAAACACAAACGTTAGACAAAAACAAACTTTTAGACTCTAGATAATATACAAGCCTGTATTTCGAACACATTTCCTAGATACATGATACCTGCCTATTCAACACACTACTAAATAACTTTATTCAATCGTGTATTATCAAAATTACACCGAGTGTAATTTGTGTTGCTTTACAAAATCTTTATTAATTATATACACCTGGAAAAAAGTTAAGCACCCCCAAATATTTTTCAGGATTGCTTATTGAAAATAAGGTTTAATTTTCATGATATTGAGCAATGTTCATAATTTCAAACATAATTAAAAGGATGTGAGCGTTCAGGTGTGACATTTAAATCAGGCGCGTTTTTTTTCCCCA
>NW_013765128.1:0-1685 GCF_000517525.1 Limulus polyphemus
AATTTTGTGGACCCGAAAAGTGGTACATGTACAAACCTAATAGAGAATCGGTGGTGGTGGTGTCAAAAGACAACTACCAACTACTCATACCAGGGCAAAGACATTTGACAAGCATTTGTGTGAATACATGTGGAGAACATTATATTCTGATAAAAGTAGCCTTTTTGATGCCTTTATACAAGACATTTGTAAAGTTTATCCCCCAAGAAGATTGTACATCTAATTAATGAAGTAAGTGGTATAATATGTGTATTAAAATTATCAGATCATACTATTAATATGATTTATTAATACATAAATATTACTTTGATGATTTTGTTTTTAAATTGAGTGGGGGGTGCCATATGGAACTCTTACCCCCAAAAGTTCTGAAGAAGAACAAACATTATTACATAGTGAATTTGTGCCAGGTTTTGGTTTTCAAGGTTCTTTTATTTTTCACGCACCAATAGGGTGTGGAGCAATGCGGGTTTCTGTTATGACGTCAGTATCGCAATGCCGTCCTGTCAAAACTTAATCAATTAATGCGGGTCCCACGACAATAAAGGGTAACAAACCACTAACATCCGATATATGAGCGGCGAGTCAGCAACATAATACCAACTGCTACATTAATATACAAAATAATTGAGAGCGCATATCAATTTCACAACTAAATACGTAATTTTCAGTATTTGTACGCCATACTGGAGAGATTTAGACATTTTTATCAATATAAACAGCATTAACTCTCCAGAAAATATTAACAAACTTTGTATTTCATCAAACGTTTCACCATTGCGACGTCATCAGGGCTTGTGGTACAATAAATTTGAAATTTTATGTAAGAATTATCGTGTCAATCGTAACAACGTGTCAATTGTAACTGGTAGTACAGGTACGTGTTATAGTTATCGTGTCAATTGTAACAAGTAGTACAGGTACGTGTTATGTTATCGTGTCAATTGTAACAAGTAGTCAGGTACGTGTTATTATCGTGTCAATTGTAACAAGTAGTACAGGCACGTGTTATGTCATCGTGTCAATTGTAACAAGTAGTTCAGGTACGTGTTATTATCGTGTCAATTGTAACAAGTAGTACAGGTACGTGTTATCTTATCGTGTCAATTGTAACAAGTAGTACAGGCACGTGTTATATTATCGTGTCAATTGTAACAAGTAGTTCAGGTACGTGTTATGTCATCGTGTCAATTGTAACAAGTAGTCAGGTACGTGTTATATTATCATGTCAATTGTAACTGGTAGTACAGGTACGTGTTATGTCATAGTGTCAATTGTAACAAGTAGTACAGGTACGTGTTATGTCATCGTGTCAATTGTAACTAGTAGTACAGGCAGGTCTTATATTATCGTGTCAATTGTAACAAGTAGTACAGGTACGTGTTATGTTATCGTGTCAATTGTAACAAGTAGTACAGGTACGTGTTATGTTATCGTGTCAATTGTAACAAGTAGTTCAGGTACGTGTTATGTCATCGTGTCAATTGTAACAAGTAGTTCAGGTACGTGTTATATTATCGTGTCAATTGTAACAAGTAGTTCAGGTACGTGTTATATTATCGTGTCAATTGTAACAAGTAGTTCAGGTACGTGTTATGTCATCGTATCAATTGTAACAAGTAGTTCAGGTACGTGTTATATTATCGTGTCAATTGTAACAAGTAGTTCAGGTACGTGATATTATC
>NW_013765129.1:0-851 GCF_000517525.1 Limulus polyphemus
ACATGTACTGTTATATCCTGTAGACATCTTGAATTAGTTTTTCATGTAAAATCTTATCTTGGTTTTATACATGTACTGTTATATCCTGTAGACATCTTGAATTAGTTTTTCATGTAAAATCTTACCTTGGTTTTATACATGTACTGTTATATCCTGTAGATATCTTGAATTAGTTTTTCATGTAAAATCTTACCTTGGCTTTTTTGAAGAATGGATGCTTCAAGAGCTCTGTAGAAGTGGGCCTAAAACAAATACTTACAATTAGACCAGAATATTTTAATGCTAATACAACCAATTAAACTAGAAAGAATACAGATAACAGTAAATACACACATCCTCATTCCAGCAACAAATATCACATATATTTTGGGATTGAAAGATGGTTTGCCAACTAAATTAGAGTATTAAATATTTTATGATGAATTTGAGTTTTACAGACAATTAATTTGCATTAACTCAAATTGTTGGATATTCCGCATATTATTGGAGCAACCACTTGAAGTTTTACTTCTTGCACAAGTTGAAGCATATTTAAAAAAAAATAAAACTTTTCTGACTCGGCCTACTTTACACCTCTCTTGTGAATTAATTGACTCTACTACTCCTAGAGTCCTACTCTTGACTTAAACTCTTAAGCCTAAACAGTGGCCTACTTGATTAATAAATACATTAAGTAATTAATGAGCTGTGAAGAACTATGGTATAATATAAACTAGTTCTTAATTAATCTATTTTTATTATTCTCTATAAGACTGGCATTACTGTGACCAAACTTTCTTCCTTTATACCAATCAAAAACATTCAGAGATGAAAGTGTCCCTTTCCTAAAAATAATCGAAGCCAAGTAAGGT
>NW_013765130.1:0-851 GCF_000517525.1 Limulus polyphemus
GCCAATGGATCTGTTAACAGGACGCCCACCTTATGAAGAGTAGCCTGAGAATGTGTCAGAGTTTGTGAAAGTGTTATCGGAAAGGATGGATGATATTCACCATCAAGTGCATTCAAACTTGAAAATGTCTATTGATTCGATGAAGCTATCTTATGATAAGAGATCTACTCAAGTCAGCTTTGGACCAGGACACAAGGTGTGGTTGTATAATCCCAGGAAGACCAAAGGGAAGTCTCCTAAGTTGTCTTCTCCACGGGAAGGCCCATTTGACATAATGGATCATCTCTCAGACGTGACTTTCCGGATAAAATGTGGTCAGCGAGGTAAGCCAAAAGTGGTGCATGGCAACAGGCTTTGGCGTTGTCATGGTCCAGGACATATCAGTTGGGATGAAGTGAACAAAGGAACAAATGACGCTGCTGAAGAGGTGTCACCTGAAATAGCCAACGTCGAAGAAGAAACTCTACTCAGTTTTGAGAAGGGAAACGATGAATCTCTTGATGAAGTTACTACCACTGATGTGACTGTTACCGATGATAGGACATTTACTGATGAAGCAGATGAACCTCACATGAAGCAGAAGCCAACGAGACGGAGACCAGTACGGAAGAAGATATGTCCCGTAAGATTAAGAGACTTTGTTGAATTGTAATTTTGTGTTTGTAATTCTGTACATTTCATTAAGTTATTGTTAATTGTTATTGGTTTATTGTAAGAGGCTATTGTTTGGGACGAACATAAGTAAGGAGGGGCAGTGTTGCGTCAGCGAGACCACGTGACTAGTATCATGCCACCCGTTTTCTAGAACTATCCTGTTCCTTCTGGAGTGCTCTAGCATTTGCTAGATTGGG
>NW_013765131.1:0-848 GCF_000517525.1 Limulus polyphemus
CGGTAGTTTCTAGTTTATTTTGATAACTACGTTTTGGGGTCAAATACTTCCAATTTGCATAGAACAATAATAATTCTGTGGAGCAATAAGTTATTTAAACAGTTAAAGATTTAGTTTCATTGCCCGTGTATACTATAAGGCATAACTTCGACTCTCTTAAACGAACCGTATAAAACGAAGCTCTCATATGTGTATATAAATAGATAGATTTAAAAAATTTCGTAAAGAAACGAAATTTTTTATGTGTTGAATATACTGTAAATTTAATCCGGCACCGTAAAAAGTTCGACTTTACTACTATTAACGTGGCAGTCATAATATGATCATCATATAGTCACGTGATAATATATTACAAACAAATGCTTCATTATCTCGTACAAACCGTGATGTAAAACTAAAACATATACTTCACCCTTGTATTTGAACTTCAATAAACACTGTGTCTGAGGTAAAACAGCGGAGCCGATTTAAAAATCCAGGTCACGAAGAACATTGGTCCCCTCTCCCACCCCGTCCAAATAAAGACGAAAGTTATAGTCCATATAAGCATTAATAACATAACACGTCATATCACAGTATACTACCCTAAAATGAAGTTCTTTAATTTTGTCAACCACCAACAATATATCAAACTGTTTGCGTTAATAAAATTTTGAACCATTACACACACACAGGTTGCGTGTCTGATAGGAATTGGCCAATAATAACAGGCCTGCAATATTTTTGTCTTTAAATTTTTATAAGTACCACAGTAAATCCTGTACACTGAATCCGAAAAGACATCCATTTTCTCCATCACGTACAGATTTTTTACAAAACGTCATATGTACTTTTACATAAGTGAATCA
>NW_013765132.1:0-973 GCF_000517525.1 Limulus polyphemus
TTTCTTGTTCCAGTTTCCACTGCTGTAATCTCTCTTCTTGTTTATTTTCTTTCTCCTCCAACCACTGCTGTAGTCTCTCTTGTTTATTTTGCTGTTCGAGCTCCACTGTTGCAGGTTTTCTTGCCACTGCTGTTGTCTCTCTTCTTGTTTCTTTTCTCGTTCTTCTTGTTTCTTTTCTTTTTCCTCCAACAACTGCTTTAATTTATCTTCTTGTTTCTTTTCTTTTCCTCCAACAACTGCTGTAATCTCTCTTGTTTCTTTTCTTTTTCCTTCAACAACTGCTGTAATCCCTCTTGTTGTTTCTTTTCTCTTTTTCCTGTTTCTTATCTTGTTTCTTTTGCTGTTCTTGTATTGCTGCCATCAAATCTGCTAAGCTGTAGTTTGATTTGCCACTTCTCGTTTCCATTCTTTTTTTTTTCGTTCCACTCTCTGACACCAATATGTTATGTCTCTGTGTTCGGTTGTTAATCTTCCGTATAATTTATTTCCGATGAAACTTCAGCGATACAAGTCTTTTCTTAAACAAAACTAGTTTATTCTTTCTCAATTCAACTTTGCAATACATATGCAATACAATATGGAACAATGAATGCACGGCTACATTAGCCAGACTCCTGCTCATGCCAATATTTGGCAACATTCATCAGTCAGCGAGTTAATCTATCTCATATACACGAGTTCTTCCAACATTGTTTGAGGAAAGGGGTTAAACTGTAAGAAAACTAAATGTTAACTGAAATTGTTTGTTTGTTTGTTATGGATTTCGCGCAAAGCTACACGAGGGCTATCTGCGCTAGCAGTCCCTAATTTAGCAGGGTAAGACTAGAGGGAAGGCAGCTTGTCATCATGCAAAAGTGAAAAAAAAATGCCTCCAGTCACTTATAACTTTTCATGAATTCTGGAGAGTATATTCATATCAACCACAAACAAATAGTAGATTTTATACACATTCCAAAATTAATTATATACATAC
>NW_013765133.1:0-848 GCF_000517525.1 Limulus polyphemus
TATGTGAACGTAAACCTGTATTAATTTACAGAATTAATTCCCTCCCCCTTAATAATCGATAAATATCTAGGTAATAAAATGCATACCTAAATACAAGTATTTCCTTTTTTTTAATGTATATTTTTTTAGCATGTTGTTTTAATACGCAAATTAGGAGAAACTTTGAATACGGCTGATATGCATATTGGATATTAACGTACTTTGTATAGTTTACAAACCTTGTTGTTATTCGTTTGTAACAATTCCATTATGTAATATTTAGGGATATACCGTTCTTGCCGGTATACAAGACGATCCCATGTATAAGACGACCCTGGATTTTTTTTAGCAAATTAAGTGTTTCTTTAAAGTTCGATGTATAGGACGACCTCTATTGTCAAGCAAGTCTAGGATGTTACTTTTGTAAAGAAATTCTTAAGTTATTTTTAAACTGTGTCTAACCTGCGCTCTGGGGTAATCAATACAACCACAAAAATGTTTTTTTTTTGCTCTTGAAACGCCACAGACAGCTCAATTCAGCATAACTTAAGTGTTACGTATTACAATTTCAAATAGCCTGAAATTGAGTTAGATTGTAATTTAGATTTAGAGGTTAAATAAATGCCGATATGCATCCAGTTCATGATATTTGCCAACAAGATTGATACTGTTTCTTTTTAGTACAAGTGTTTTAATATATAAAGAACAATACAATTGACAATAACAGTTATTACAAATAGTTATTACAAACAATGATTTATAAACAAAAGTTTCACAAACTTAGAAGCAATATGAAGTCTTCTTTCTAGTCTGGAACTTCCTTTATCTTATCGAGGGTTCACGATGAGCGATTTAATTTCAAGTCGATG
>NW_013765134.1:0-849 GCF_000517525.1 Limulus polyphemus
TTTTTTTTTTTGCATTTGTTAAGTTTCGCGACTTGTTTTTATGTGTATCCCATGCGTCTCTTTTCATTTGGGTTAATGATTGTCTTATCTTGTTTTCATGTGTCATCATGTGCCTGAAAAGATAGAAGTGGCCTGGGCCTCTCTGAACCTCTGAGAGGGCCTATCTAAGTGACTGCATAAATGGGTTATAAAGAGGTTAATTTTTTTCTAATATTATTTTATTTATTCATTCAGTATTATCGCCAAGTGGCAAAACATAGCTTTGCACAAAATGCATCTAACAAACACATCAAAATCTCTGTGTTCGTTTGTTAATTTTCCGTAGAAATTCTTTACGAGAAACTTCAGCGATACAAGTCCTTTCTTAAATAAAACTAGTTTATTCTTTCTCAATTCAACTTTGCAATTCACTTAATTTCCACAGTCACTTTAACTTCAAACACACGCTAGAATTCACAACGATTCACGCACTTTACTTCCAGCTTGACTCGATTATCTATCTCTATATCTCGCTGTCTGCAATTCTATTCCGATTAATTGTTTCGCTTTATCTGGCGCACTTATTTACAAGAATAGAGGACGCGTAGAAAAGACTAGACTTGCCACGAACAGACATGATCCTTCTAGAATATCATGACGTGTTACTAACGTCACGTGACTTCCGCTGTCGTAACACTGCTCCTTCCTTAGTATTGTTCGTCCCGAGCAATAGCCACTTACATTAAACCAATAGATAATTAACAATAACTTAATTAAATTTACAGAATTTACAAACACAAAATTAAAATTCAACAAAATCTCTTAATTGTACGGCTTTTCCAAGTGACACGTCTTCAGCGGCGTTTTTTG
>NW_013765135.1:0-849 GCF_000517525.1 Limulus polyphemus
CTAAGTGACATTATTGTTTACTAAATGTCAATAACTCTTCCAATCGCGCTATCTCAGGGACATTATTGTTTACAACATCTATAACAGTATTTCAATGATCCAAAAGACAGCGCTATACATCCAAGTGATGTTATTGTTTCTTCTTCTTCATCGGGATTCGTTCCATGTTTTGGACCAGGGATGGTCAGGTTCATCGTACACCTCTTCCTCCCTCTCTGGAATTGTTATTTTGTTTGCACACTGTTACTGAATCCTAGAAAATAAGCCTTGTTACTTTTTGTCGCATTATTCATAGTATGTTAAATTTTGTCCATTGTCCGCATTTTAAATTAACATGCCCTTTTCGTGCCACGTCCAATTCATGGGGTAATATTAACTTGTATAGTTTTACTAGCTTCACTTATGTATGATCGCACTATTAGTCCGTGTTCACAATACAGTTCCAGTTAGCAATCATATATATATAGAAACATGATCCTATTTTTACATAGAAAACCCTTTTAAAATAGAGCTACGTTTGTGTCTAGGATTCAATTAGCCTAGCACTGTTTCGCCTGTAAGTTTCTTATTTATGATGTTTAGAGGAGAGAGGTGCTTAGAACTGGTTCATCATGTATTATGTAACTCTCTAGTTTGCTCATCAGTTCATTTTTATTGATATTTTTCTTATAATATTGAAGCGAATTATCCAGGAGTTTGTCTGATAGAGTTAGCCCGGCATGGCCAGGTGGCTAGGGCGCTCGACTCGCAATCTGTGGGTTGCGGGTTCAAATCCCCGTCACACCAAACATGCTCGCCCTTTCAGCCGTAGGGGCGTTATAATGTGCCGGTCAATCCCACTATTCGTTC
>NW_013765136.1:0-850 GCF_000517525.1 Limulus polyphemus
ATAAAACCGCAAAACGCAAAACTGAGAATTTGTATGTACTCTAGTTAACCTCCATACCAATTTTGTTGAAGATCCATCCACATCCTGCGAAGTAGTTACATACAACAGACAATACTATTATATTTAAATAGAATAAGAGTGGATGGAAGTTTCAAAGAATGTGAAACAAAGGTTTAACCACTATAGTTCACTACCTTGAAATAACTATTAAGATATCAGTAAATATTTTGTTATAAAAAACAGTTCCCGCTTCTTAAAGATGGCCAGCTATCATGTCACAAAACTAAGCTTGGGAAAAAAGTGTAAATTTAGGAAAGTATGGTAGTTAGAAAAAATAACAAATTTCAGATTATACTTCCGCGAATTGTGGTCAGAAAGTGAACTCTGAGAACATGGGTTACAAAACGTAGTTTACAACGGTATATACTTAGGAAACATGACTGATGATTGACGTAGTTTACAACGGTATAAACTTAGGAAACATGGTTGACAATTGATGTAGTTTACAACGGTATAAACTTAGGAAACATGGTTGACAATTGATGTAGTTTACAACGGTATATACTAAGGAAACATGTCTGATGATTGACGTAGTTTACAACGGTATAAACTTGGGAAACGTGGTTGACATTGATGTAGTTTACAACGGTATATACTAAGGAAACATGACTGATGATTGATGTAGTTTACAACGGTAAAAACTTAGGAAACATGGTTGACAATTGATGTAGTTTACAACGGTATAAACTTAGGAAACATGGTTGACAATTGATGTAGTTTACAACGGTATATACTTAGGAAACATGACTGATGACTGACGTAGTTTACAACGGTATAAACTTAGGAAACA
>NW_013765137.1:0-847 GCF_000517525.1 Limulus polyphemus
CATTAAAAACAAGTAAAGAAAAACTTTTCAAAAAAGAAATTAAATGTAAGGTTGGCTAATTTCGATCATTCAAAACAATGCAAAAAACATGATAGTAGAAGTGCTATTTGTATAAACCCTACATAATAGCACAGGCAAGAATTAACATATAGCAATATATATAACTATTCAATCACAGTTGCGTTTAATTTATCCTATTTTTGTCTGTTAACATCGATCTAATACATAATGCTTGCAAGAAATCGTAGTTTTAATGGCATGCGTGAAAGTGACAGAATAAGAAAAATTCAACGGAAGGGCAAGAAAACTACTGCAAATGTTTTGTGGATCGAGATTAGTGCTAATGTTTATACTTTAAAAGTTATCGCACAAAAAGGTAACTTTGCGAGTCTATAACAACTTAAACTTCTTTATTCTCTTGTCGGCGATGTTCCAACAAAATATATTTTATAATACTAATTTTCTGCTTCCCTTCTTTCTCTAATTATATCATAAAGTTAAGTATTATCATTTAACTTCCATTTTGGTTAGTTAGTTTGTTTGTTTTTAAGCTACATGCACTGTACCAATCGTGGGTATCGAACCCTGACATTTAGCGTAATAATTCTTCAACCTTACCAAAAGGCTTATGTCTTTTAGAATATTAATTTTATAGTTTTTAACAATAGCACATTTATGATCCCTGTACTATAATTATGACCCATATAAATTACAAGACAATTGTTCCACAAGTGATACAAATAAAAAATATTCATCCTTTCTTTCTTAATCAGAAAAACGCTGCCTCCTAAGAAACTTCTACAAGTAATGACAAATACATGGTTCTTTCGAATTGCAAGGATATTCT
>NW_013765138.1:0-2332 GCF_000517525.1 Limulus polyphemus
GTGACAAATACCATTGTGTTGTAATTGTCTTGTTTTATACGCACCACTGTTTAGTTTTTTTGTGACAAATACCATTATGTTGTAATTGTCTTGTTTTACACACACCACTGTTTAGTTTTTTGTGACAAATACCATTATGTTGTAATTGTATTGTTTTACACGCACCACTGTTTAGTTTTTTTGTGACAAATACCGTTGTGTTGTAATTGTCTTGTTTTACACACACCACTGTTTAGTTTTTTTGTGACAAATACCATTGTGTTGTAATTGTCTTGTTTTACACACACCACTGTTTAGTTGTAACTTAGTAATAGAATAGTTCATTTACCTACACTATAAAAGCTGTCACCCCACTCACACTAAGCAGAATGTTACCCACAGTCAAGTGCTGAGAAGACTACAGAAAACACACCAAGGATCTAAAACAAACCATGTTATAAAAATGATATAGTGATACCGAAATTGACAGACAGATCGAAAAAGCTAACAACACTTAGTGGGAAAACAGAGTGACACTAAAGTTACAAATATAATTCCTCTTATTATTACCTATCACGAATTCTGAAAACTTGCATCTACTACTACAGATGCTTTCTGAAGTCCTTGTTGTCTTTTTCCGGAAAAGATATCCTTGTTCACACAAAAACGAACTACATCCCACCAAAGACTGGTTCTCATCCATGTAATAAAGCTCGTTGTTAAATCGGCAAGTTAATAAAAACTGACTTTTTCTGACAAACGCAACCAGAGAAACTTTAAAATATTCAAAGAATACCATTTATATTATATAGTGTAAAAAATGTAGTCGCCAGTATGTAGGACGTACACAAACAACTCATAGAAAACGTTTCAACAACCATGAATCTTCTATTAACAGCCTGTTGCTCAACCCAGTCATTCCATAAACAACGTTATTGTCATCAGTATTGACACCGACTTTAAAACTAAAGCTGATAGAGAAATAAAAGAAGCTTATTGGATTGTTAATCTAAACACTGTTAAACATTGTGGAATCAGTGATCTCCAATCATTGATTTTATCTCTGTCAGAAAAATAATTATTTATTTATTTTTTTCGTGTGTTCTGAACTCGCAATGTTTACATCTATCTAATACTTACTATTGATTTATTATAATTTTCATTGGCTGTCTTTAGAAATTGATCTGCTTAACATTTCTTTTTCATTCACCTTAAATATACTTTAACAACACCAGTTTTTCTTGTAAAGCAAAACGTCTCTAACACCTTTTTACATAAAGTTCTCGTTTCCAGCCGTGTTGTACCGGAAATGACACACATTTAACAACAATACATTGAAAAATATACAAAAACACTTCCTGGAAGCGCGGGTGACCTTCATGGCGTCCACTCAACTCTCTTTATATATATCACTCATTCAGTTACACCACCATTCACAGTTTACCCCTGATGAAGAAGGGCCCATCTTTCGAAAGCGCGGGTTATAGGGTTTTGTCGTTCTGTATCGAGACTTGTTGAACCTACGTGTTTTACTGGCACCATGAATGTATCACCACGTAAGGAACATGAACACTTAACTTTTATTAATGGACTTCAAATCCATCGGTGGAGCGAAAATAAATGATGCCATAGCTATGACCACTTCTCTTCCCGAATCTGTCTGATTTCTGATAATTCACTTTGCTCAAACGAGCTGAAACAATCCAATAAGACTGCTAAAGACTGTTTCTCAGAACTTGAAAACACAATAGCACATATATTTAGCTCAAACCACACATTAAACTGGCTATCTCTAGTGTAATATATAGACATGTGAACAGACACACTTCCACTAATTGCAACACACAAAACAGCACAATAATTAAACAACAACATTTTAATGAATTAACCAAACACCTATGCAAACTCAACCCCAATTTACCTTCATTAATCACATAAGCCTAATATCCTTCACTAATTTTCTCGCACGAGATGGATTTCACATAAACTTTTCTGGTATTTTGACCTTGACCTTGACCTCAGACAACAAATACTTTATTCTCGCAGCATTCTTGTCTTCCTCGTCCAAGTTACCATCTCGTATTTCTACTTCTAATAGTTTTCCTGCCATTATCTGTCCAAGTTACCATCTCGTATTTCTACTTCTAATAGTTTTCCTGCCATAATCTGTCCAAGTTACCATCTCGTATTTCTACTTCTAATAGTTTTCCTGCCATTATCTGTCCAAGTTACCATCTCGTATTTCTACTTCTAATAGTTTTCCTGCCATTATCTGTCCAAGTTACCATCTCGTATTTCTACTTCTAATAGTTTTCCTGCCATTATCTGTCCAAGTTCACACAAAAATACCTCT
>NW_013765139.1:0-849 GCF_000517525.1 Limulus polyphemus
CATCTTGTCTTGTCTCCCTTGGTTACTTCCAGTTGACATTGGTGGTTATTTCTTAGTTCTTTCAATCAAGTAATTTTAATCCTCCTGTCTTGTCTCCCTTGGTTACTTCCAGTTGACATTGGTGGCTATTTCTCAGTTCTTTCAATCAAGTAATTTTAATCCTCCTGTCTTGTCTCCCTTGATTACTTCCAGTTGACATTGGTGGCTATTTCTCGGTTCTTTCAACCAAGTAATTTTAATCCTCCTGTCTTGTCTCCCTTGGTTACTTCCAGTTGACATTGGCTCCTAGTTCTCAGTTTTTTCAACCCTGCTGAATGGCCAAATGTAGATGTAGGCAGGGTGGGTCTTTTTGATCTACTCAATTCCTTCTGTTCAGGGTGAATCTTTTGACTTTAATTTGGGGGGGGGGGTCATTTTAGATCATTGGTTCACCTGTGGGACCATTTCATTTTTATAAGAAACTGAAAACTAATAATAAATGCTTAGTGAGCAGCCATACAATTATTTTATCAAGTTCGTTGTTTCTAAGGTTGGTTGAATCGCAAAATATGAAAACTTTCAACCATTCCATGGTAGTGGTAATTTCAAATCAAATGGTTTCTTTTAATATAATATTATTTTTACCCGTATTCCTGTTGCCCGTGTTCTACTTCTGTCTACTTTATTCTGTAAACTTGAGTCCATATTTTCTTTGCAAGGTTTACAAGCCTAGCTTGGCCTAGTGGTTAGAGAACTCAACTTTGCAACCTGTGGATTGTGGATCCAAATCCCATCAGTAAATATGCTCACAGCTGTTGGTAGGTGATGTTGACTAACTACATTTCCCCCTTGTTCTATCACTTCTAAATT
>NW_013765140.1:0-1467 GCF_000517525.1 Limulus polyphemus
GGAGAACCCCCCTTTGGAGCATAACATTAAAGTCCGAATGCAATACTATGCCCAAAATCGTAACAGGATCTTGAGAAATTTTTAAATCCTTAAGCATGAACTCATCCCTAGAGGCCCAACTCCCAACCCATAAACCCTGACTCTTACCCCAGTTAATTCGGCCACCAGAAGCCCGTCCAAAGGTATTGCACACTTCCAACACGGCAGGCAAAGATCCAACATCACGTAAAGTTAACATTGTCATCGGCATGTTGGTAAATAAGCGAACTCTAGGAAGGTAAGGAATCTCCTGTCAGCCCCACGATCATAATTCGCAAAGGTTCAACACTAAGAACATAGAGCAAGGCAGATAAAGGGCAGCCCTGTCGAATGCCCCGAGTAATTGAAAACCAGTCTGTGAGAAAACCATTGAACTTAACAAAACTTAAAAACATCAGTATAACAGAGTTTAATCCAATGTAAAAAACTGGAACTAAATCCCATCCGAAACAGAACTTGAAATAAATAAACATGATCCACTCGATTAAAAGTTTTCATTTGATCGAGTTTTAAAATTATTCCACCCTTCCCAGTGTATTCAAGTACTAAAGACAAAGGAGTATCAACAAAATCACGACCATGAATTCAACCAGTCTGATTAACTGAAACTAAACCAGCAATAATTCCCGAAAGGCGACAAGTCAGAACCTTAGCCAAAAGCTTATAATCAGTACACAACATCGTCAATGGCCTACAATTAGATACCAACTGCCTATCCCCCCCTTTCGGAACATAACGCACAGAACTTAATAACGACCCAGAGTGATAAATTTCATGTAAGACTTCCACAAAATCATCAACAAATAGCGGTAAAAAACACTTGTAAAACTCGGAAGTGAAACCATCAAAGCCAGGAGATTTGCCGGCTGGTAAACGAGTTAGGACAGCCATCAATTCTGAAGCAGTGATGGGTGCATCACACAAGGCAATTTGCTCTTCGGAAAGAAACTTATCAATGTAGCTAACAACCAAGTCAATATCACGTTGTCCAACCACATCCTTAGTGTACAGATTAGAATAATATTTAGAAAAAAACCCAGCCATACCCTCAGTATCACTTACTTCCGTTCCCTCATCATTAAACAGAGAGCAAAATTTCGTCCGTCCTCTGCGGACTTTTCCATACGAAAAAAATACGAGGAAGATCGTTTACCTTCTTCAAACCAACGAATATGCGAGCTCCCTCGACCTTCTCGTGATCTAATCTCAGCATATCTTCTTCCATCTCATACAATCTTTCATTAGATCTGGTAGGTAATCGAGCTAATTTGCTTAATTCACGATCGATATAGCACTGCAACTTAGATTTTTGAGATCTTAGATCGCTCATGCGACGAACCGAATAACGTTTGGTAAGATCACGAATGGCACTCTTTAAAGTGTCATACCATAACAGCTTATCATGACTATACATTAACCAGCTCCTAC
>NW_013765141.1:0-850 GCF_000517525.1 Limulus polyphemus
TAAACTGTACCTAATCACTATATCCAAAACAACCCCGTGTAAATGTACCTAATCACTATATCCAAAACAGTCCCGTGTAAACTGTACCTTAATCACTATATCCAAAACGGTCCCGTGTAAAGTGTACCTAATCACTATATTCCAAACAGTCCCTTGTAAACTGTGCCTAATCACTATATCCAAAACAGTCTAGTGTAAACTTTACCTAATCACTATATCCAAAACAGTCTTGTGTAAACTTTACCTAATCACTATATCTAAAACAGTCCCGTGTAAACTATACCTAATCACTATATCCAAAACAACCCCGATTTCAAGCGTTTTATAGTGATCTTCTCACTTTATCCTATGTTGGTGATCTAACTGCTCTAATGTATAGAAGATGAAACGCAAGATTTTGGTGTGATTCTCTTCTTTTTCATTTTTTACATGTGTCAGGAAGCAGCAAGAAACACTTAACCCATAAACTTGATTGAAAGTATACTTAAAGAGTAAGTGTTGTCTTGTTTTTCAAGCGTAAAGTTACATAATCTGTGATCTATTCCCCTCGGGGAATCAAACCGTGGAAATTAGCATTTATAGATTCGTAAACCTACCGCTGACCAACCGGGGAGACTTCATAGAGCAGAATCTGGCGTAAACGTAAGTTGTTATTGGTAACATAAATAAAGTATGATAATTCTATGTAGGCAAACATTGACACCAATCTTATTCAAGTGGTGCCCGGCATGGCCAGGTGGATAAGGCGCTCGACTCACAATCTGAGGGTCGCGGGTTCGAATCCGCATCCCACCAAACATGCTCGCCCTTTCAGCCGTGGGGGCGTTATAATGTGACGGTCAATCCCACT
>NW_013765142.1:0-848 GCF_000517525.1 Limulus polyphemus
CAAAACTATAGGCTTAGTATTCTGACATAATAAACGTCTAATTTGAACCAGTGCTGCATTCAACATACCACATGATAAACAAAAATTGATGTTTAACTGTATTTTTCATATTTACTTTTAAATTAAGTAGTAGTTCAATAAAATTTTGAATATTAGTCAACAAACGCAATGACATGGCCTTTGACCCGTGACCAATCTAGAGAAGGTTAAGCCATCCAAGCAATGTGCTGTTGCTAGTGGCAGGATAAATTGATCCTAGGTTATATCTACAGAAATATTAAATGCAAATATAATGAGGTTATAACTTCATTGTATAGTCAGTCGTGAGGCCACATTTGATGTATTGTGTTTAGTCTTGGGCACCTCACCTTAGGAAGGAATTTTGAATTGTTGGAAAGGGTTTAGAGATGAGAGATACTAGGATGATACCTGTGATGAAAAGGTTGTCATACAAGGGCAGGTTGAGATTTATCCAATTATTTTCTGTTGAAAAAAAAAAGATTGGAACGGGGGTCTGATTGAAGTGTTTAAGGTTAAGGGATGATTCATGGTTGTTGACCTTTGGAATGGTTTGCCTTTAGATGTGGTGGATGCAGTAAATTTAAGTGAAATCATAATAAATATTTAAATGATAAGGACTGACATTGAGTTTTTTCTAAAATTTGCCTTGGTTTGATTGATGGATGGGACAACTTCAGTGGACCAACAGGCCCCTCATTTTTAAATTTTGATAAATATTTTATAAGAAATATTAAAATAGGAGTATGTTACTTTTTTTTCATCTTAAACTGTTGTACATGAAAATATACATACAAAGTAAGACAAAACTTCTAACAAGATGAAAATGC
>NW_013765143.1:0-849 GCF_000517525.1 Limulus polyphemus
ATAATAAATACATCACCTATAGAAACATGATGTTAAATACAGGTATCTACTTTATAATAAATACACCAGTTAAAAGACCAGTTTTATAAACGCATCTAAAAAAAAAAGTTGTTCCTAAGATCTTAAAGCGTTTCACAAAATGTTTTATGTTTTAAGAATTGTCTTAAGCTCTTTTCTAACTTCACGACAGGTGTTTTGATAGAAAATTAAACATGACCGTTGATTAAATTGCATATTATAATAATTATTTTATTATAATAATAATAATATAATATAATAATAATAATAATCTTTGTTTCAACATAAATTACAGGAACATATTAAACTGTAAAAATTGATAACGGAAAAAAAAAGTGATTTATTTTAGAAAATGATGAAAATTCGCACGGTTTGAAAAAGTATTCTATGACTTAGACTGTTACTTTTTCGTAATTAAATAAAATAATCTGGTTGGAATAAATAAAAAATAAGATACGTCACACTTTAGAAAACCAAAGAAAAAAAAGATTGATTAATGAAACATTAGGGCAAATTATATATATTATATTATATTATATTAAGTATATTTCACCATCCGGTTGTATTTGAAAGAACTATTCCCAACACCTTTTGTTCTTAAGAAACTTCTTAAGTCGACATTCCCAAACTAGTTTCATGAAACAGCCTAGGAAATATATTTAAAAATAGTTACGTTTCATCGTAATTATTGACTTAGGAAAGAAGGTAAGAAAGATTATAACAGGTTTTCTTGAAACGGGTCAGCATATCCATCTTATCAGACTTCACGAACTTGCTACAGCCTGTAAGCGTCTCAACACAGGCTCTTATCGATCTCCTGCTGACACGAAG
>NW_013765144.1:0-850 GCF_000517525.1 Limulus polyphemus
CTTTCTCAGTTTGGAGTAAATTGTGTAGATTCTAGATATAGAGAGTCCCATTTGAAAGTTTCATGATTGCAAGCTCAGACGGCAACAAAATGTGGAAACATTGCAAGGGGGTGAATACTTTTGCAAGGTACTGTAAATATAATGGACCATATATATAATTTTAAACTTTAACGCTTCGAAACGCTGTGAACATTTAAACATCTATTTGACATTAGCCATTTTTCGTGCTTTAAGTTTTTCCACTTTTTTTTGTTCGATTGCATCATACCATAGCGGTTTTTTAAGCTCATTCTAACTACAGGAAATGATTTTACACCAAATCTTGACTGCTTGTCGGACAGGCTGAGGATGGAGATAGCTACCATATTTTAATCAATGTATTACTTTCAATTTACTCTTCTCATAATCAGCCTGTAAGTGAAACGGTATACTTCCTACCAATTAGAGATTTTGTAGAAGTAGATAGAGAGCAGGTAAAGAAAAATAATTTTAAATGACAGAATGAAATGTGTATAACGTTTATACCTGTAACATTTATATGTGTGTATATATATATATATGTATACATACACACACACACACACAAATGAAAATGATTTCTCTTTCTCAAACTTAATTTGTGTTGGTGAATTTTCCCCCTATACTTTATCTTTCAAGTATCTAGCAAATATATTTTAAAATCTAAAAAACTACGTTATAGTTAGTAGTTATACAAATCATGGTGGCCCGGCATGGCCAGGTGGATAAGGCGCTCGACTCGCAACCTAAGGGTCGCAGGTTCGAATCCCCGTCCCACCAAACATGCTCGCCCTTTCAGCCGTGAGGGCGTTATAATGTGACAGTCAATCCC
>NW_013765145.1:0-851 GCF_000517525.1 Limulus polyphemus
TTCTGACAAGACTGAAGATGTCAGCATTAGGGTTTAGCTGCGAGGTCTGGAAGGGCCTATCAATTGTCTGAGGCTGGTTAGTTCCATGGCTAATATATCCTCCATTTGTAAAAGACAGTATATCATCCTTTAAGCTATTTAGTTCACTTTGAAATTTACTAAGCTTTTCCATTTGTACTTCTTGTTTCCTTTTTTGTTCCAGTTGCCACTGCTGTGGTCTCTCTTCTTGTTCATTTTCTTTCTCCCCCAACCGCTGCTGTAGTCTCTCTTCTTGTTTATTTTCTCGTTCTTCTTGTTTCTTTTCTTTTCCTCCAACAGCTGTTGTAATCCCTCTTCTTGTTTCTTTTCATTTTTCCTCCAACAACTGCTCTAATCTCTCTTGTTTATTCTGCTGTTCGAGCTGCCACTGTTGTAGGTTTTCTTGCCACTGCTGTATTCTCTCTTATTGTTTCTTTTTTCATTCTTCTTGTTTCTTTTATTTTTCTTCCAACCACTGCTGTAATTTCTCTTCTTGTTTCTTTTCTCGTTATGCTTGTTTCTTATCTTTTCCTCCAAGAACTGTTGTAATCTCTCTTCTTGTTTGTTTTCTCGTTCTTCTTGTTTCTTTTCGTTCTCTTCCAACCACTGCTGTAATATCTCTTCTTGTTTACTTTCTCGTTCTTCTTGTTTATTTTGCTGTTCTTGTATTGCTGCCATCAAATCTGCTAAACTGTAGTTGGATTTGCCACTTCTTGTTTCCATCTTCATTTTTTTTTCGTCCCACTATCTGACACCAATTTGTTACGTCTCTGGTCGTTTGTTAATTGACGGTATAAATTTTCCCGGAGGAACTTCATCGATACAAGTCTTTT
>NW_013765146.1:0-850 GCF_000517525.1 Limulus polyphemus
AGTATAATGATATCTAATTTTGAGCGATTGACTAGATGTAATTATGAAAGCCAGCTAGCAGCATCCTCTACAAGAAGGGCTTTGTTCTGCTCCTTGAACAGAAAAACTGGATTGACTGCCGCTATTGTAACGCGCCCGTTTCCAGGGGCGTGCACAAGTAAGAGAAAGCAGGGGTCCGCTTCCTCCCTCCCCGGGATCGGTCATTTTGATGAGTTTAATGCTGTTTATTTGTAAGGATTTTTTGTATATACGTGTGATGATATTGCTTATGATGCAAATATATATATATACAATTTCTTCACACAGGCCTACCCATAAACCACTAAACTACGAATGATTCTGGAGCTCACGTATTGTTAAAATGCATGTATTTATTTTGACCTTCAGATAGATATAACTACAGGTGATTTAAAAAAGTCTTTATGAATTGGAGTATTACTGTTCATATCAAGTGTTCGTCTTGGGAAGCATAATTTGTGAAGACAAATAATGTCTATTAGGTTAAACCTTACAGCATGGTTCATCTTGGAAAGCTACGCGAGGGCTATCTGCGCTAGCCGTCCCTAATTTAGCAGTGTAAGACTAGAGGGAAGGCAGCTAGTCATCACCACCCACTGCCAACTCTTGGGCTACTCTTTTACCAACGAATAGTGGGATTGACCGTCACATTTTAACGGCCCCACGGCTGAAAGGGCGAGCATGTTTGGTGTGACAGTGATTCGAACCCGCGACCCTCAGATTGCGAGTCGAGCACCCTAACCACCTCTACAATTAGTGTATGAAACAAAAAGTAACAACAAACGGGGAATCTAAATATACTTTACTAACCATTTTGTACAACAGAATATTT
>NW_013765147.1:0-848 GCF_000517525.1 Limulus polyphemus
TTAAGTAATAGAATTTTGGGGTAAATTTGAACTAGGTTTGAGTAAATCGTGTTACCCACAGAAACACGGACTTTTAATGAACCCAAGGACAATATCCGCTGGGAACACCCAACACCCACCTACCCCTACAAACATTCCCTGAAGTTAGGAACAATATGTCAGTCCGAATGAAGGCTGTTATCGGTAAACGTGGAACATGGGGTGTAAAACGTGATTATGGAACATAAACTTCCATCATTAGATACACTAATAGATACACTCATTACTTGGTAATCGCCAGATTTTGTACATTTTTAGACCACATTAAAATTTGTACTATTTTTTTCGGACACCCGATATAAAATGGAAAATTTTGATCAGCAGCATTCTGATTTGTATAACTTAATATAAGATAAATATCTGACCGTCTCTAGAAGAATATTATAGCTGGGTTCTTATCTGAAGATAGACTTTCAAACAAACCGAACTCTCAAATTTGATATCGAAATGGCTTTTAATGCGTGTGTGTTTCGATGACATTTCAGCTCAAATTCTTGATCGTCGGTAATTCATCTCACAACATGTTTCGTAATTGAAAATGTCTCGTGCTTGAAGCTCGTTTTTTCCCAGGGTCCTTATTTTTCTCATCTACAAATACGAATTAAAAAAAAACAAATCAAAGAAGTCTCTTTTAAAACAAGAGGGAATTCTCAATAGCTGCGGCACTTGAAATTCTTTTTTCGGTTTGTTTGTTTGTAATTAAGCACAAAGCTACACAATGGGCTATCTGTGCTCTGCCCACCACGGGTATCGAAACCCGAATTTTAGCGTTGTAAGTCCGCATACATACCGCTGTGCCACTGGGGGGC
>NW_013765148.1:0-1950 GCF_000517525.1 Limulus polyphemus
TACACTGTCCAATAAAAGTACTGGATTAAACATTCACCAGTGCTTTGAACGAACATATAAATACACACTGTCCAATAAAAGTACTGGATTAAACATTCATTAGTGCTTTGAACGAATACATATATACACACTGTCCAATAAAAGTACTGGATTAAACATTCACCAGTGCTTTGAACGAATACATATATACACACACTGTCCAATAAAAGTACTGGATTAAACATTCACCAGTGCTTTGAACGAATATATATACACACTGTCGAATCAAAGTACTGGATTAAACATTCACTAGTGCGTTGAACGAATACATACACACACTGTCCAATAAAAATACTGGATTAAACATGACTAAAGAGCACAATCCGAACACTTCCCAGAAAAACCCTTTTTTAGAAAATGTTATTTTTTTTATCCAATGAAGTATGAATACTACAACTATTAATTAGTAGCACTAACAACCGCCTGTAGGGCGGCGTTTATGCTAGTAGTGGAAATGATCGTTGACGTAGGTAGTCTGGGATCGTGGGATACCGCACTGGAGGTTCTATTCTCGTCTCCGTGTCGTGCTGTCTACATCTTCAGCTGCCAGAGGGTTTCCAAATTCTGAATACTGAAGCTGACTAGCTTTGTAACAGACCCCAAACCGTAATCCGTAGTACGATTTATAAAAATAGAGATTTTGTGTTTTTATTCATTCACTCATGTTCTCTTCCACTCCGTTTCTGTTCATGTTTATAATTAATCTCGGTTTAACGTTGTAACGTTATGTCGCAAGTCAGTGTATTTGAAAACCACAACTATAATGGTTCAAAATAAGGCAGTGCATTTATGTCAAACCATTTTCAATGAGCATCTAAAACTGTTGTACAAATCTTTTCACTTGCACTTACATATAAACTTGCGGATATACACAAGTTAGAAAATAGGCTATCGATAACTTTGGTTTGTAATCATTTAGTGAGATCAAGCATAAACAAGTAATATAGAAAACAGATTAATTAAAGAGATAAAATTCTTTTATTTGTATTACCACAATATAATTTTTTAATTTGTAAAAGTTTGACGTAAATCTTTTCTCAGCAGGAGTATCGTTTCGGAAAAAAAAAGATCTCAGGAACAGCAATTAAAAATGTGTTAAGTGTGTTTGTTAATATTTTTTAAGTCACGTGTTTGTAATTCTATGTTATACAATGTCCGCTTTCCCACACCAAAGTGCTAACATACAAAAACAAGTAAAGATGATATTATTATAGTACATGTAAAGATGATGTTAGTATAGTACAAGTAAAGATGATGTTATTATAGTACAAGTAAAGATGATGTTATTATAGTACATGTAAAGATGATGTTATTATAGTACAAGTAAAGATGATGTTAGTATAGTCATCTTTACTTGTATGTTAGTATAGTACAAGTAAAAATAACATCATCATCATCTTTACATGTACTATACTAACATCATCTTTACTTGTACTATAATAACATCATCTTTACTTGTACTATACTAACATCATCTTTACTTGTACTATAATAACATCATCTTTACTTGCACTATACTAACATCATCTTTACATGTACTATACTAACATCATCTTTACTTGTACTAAACTAACATCATCTTTACTTGTACTATACTAACATAGTGCAAGTAAAGATGATGTTATTATAGTACATGTAAAGATGATGTTAGTATAGTACATGTAAAGATGATGTTAGTATAGTACAAGTAAAGATGATGTTAGTATAGTACATGTAAAGATGATGTTAGTATAGTACAAGTAAAGATGATGTTAGTATAGTACATGTAAAGATGATGTTAGTATAGTACAGTAAATATAATGTTATTATGGTACATGTAAAGATGATGTTATTATAGTACATGTAAAGATGATGTTAGTATAGTACAAGTAAAGATGATGTTAGTATAGTACATATAAAGATGATGTTAGT
>NW_013765149.1:0-850 GCF_000517525.1 Limulus polyphemus
CCTTAACACACAACTTCCCTTTCTTTTCAGATATAATTTGGTTTTTTTTCGTCCTTAACACACAACTTCCCTTTCTTTTCAGATATAACTTGGTTTTTTTTCGTCCTTAACACACAACTTCCCTTTCTTTTCAGATATAATTTGTTTTTTTTCGTCCTTTACACACAACTCCCCTTTCTTTTCAGATATAACTTGGTTTTTTTCGTCCTTTACACACAACTTCCCTTTCTTTTCAGATATAACTCGGAAAGTTTCAAATTCGGTATTATCATTAGTATTTTTATAATGCACACTTTATATGGTTCGTATTTTTATAGATGTGAATACTAAGGTTTACATTGGATAATTCCTGAAAAATGGTCATGTATTAAATCTAAGATTACCTTTAAGGTATGTTATTGAAAAGATTCGATGGACATAACATTCTGACATATATATGAGCCATTCTTTTGCTGCAGATATCCCCTAACATGAGGTTATGTGTTGAGAATGTCCAGTATTTATAACTTGACGTATTCTTTTGGAAAGTATGTATTTATAAAATATAAAGCTGTGGATAAGAATGCTAATTTTTGGTTCTCTTGGAATCCATTATAAACAGTGCATCTTATACAACCAGTTGTTCAGTAGTTGTTACAAAATACAATTTATGGAACAAATTCTTGTTGCATTGGATGAAAACCCTAGACGAATATGCCTGCATATTTTTTTTTAGAGATAAAAACCGTGGTTTATAGATAAAGAAAACCCTAGACGAATATGCCTGCATGTTTTTTTTAGAGATAAAAACCTTGGTTTATAGATAAAGAAAACCCTAGACGAATATGCCTGGATATTTTTTAGAGATAAA
>NW_013765150.1:0-848 GCF_000517525.1 Limulus polyphemus
CATTTTAAATATGTAGTAGTACGTAATAATTATTTATAGATGTTACAGATAAGAGTGAGAAATTGGTCATGTAAGTAATGTAATGGGTGAATATGTTTTTATTTCCTTGTAAAAACTCGTCGTTTGGTTGTTTTAATAAAAAGTATCTATTTATTTATTTATTACCTACCCCTACCTACCTATCTATATATCTATATACCTACCCCTATCTAACTATCTATATGTCTACTTACCCACCCCTACCTACTATCTATGTATCTATTTAATACCTACCCCTACCTACCTATTTATATATCTATTTACCTACCCCTACCTACCTATCTATATCTCTATTTACATACCCCTACCTACCTATCTATCTATTTATTACCTACCCCTATCTACTTATCTATATATCTACTTAATACCTACCCATATATATCTATTTATTTAGTACCTACTCCTACCTACCCATCTCTTTACCTATTTATTACCTACCCCTATCTAGATATATATATATATATATTTGCTACCTATCTACCTATTTATTACCTACCCCTATCTACCTATCTATATATCTATTTATTACCTACCCATACCTATCTATATATCTATTTATTACCTGCCCATACCTACCTATATATATATCTATTTATTACCTACCCCTACCTACCTATCTATATCTCTATTTACATACCTCTACCTACCTACCTACCTATATATTTACCTATTCATTACCTACCCTATCTACCTATCTATATATATATCTATTTATTACCTACCCCTACCTATCAACATATCTATTTACTGCCTACCCCTATCTATCTATCTATTTATTACCTACCCATACCCACCAATCTATCTATTAT
>NW_013765151.1:0-1834 GCF_000517525.1 Limulus polyphemus
GAGGGGGTAGGCAGGACTCTTGAGATATGCCATCCATATTCCCAGGAAGGTTTAGTCAGAACTCTTGAGATATGCCATCCATATTCCCATGGAGGAGAGGGGGTAGGCGGGACTCTTGAGCTATGCTATCCAGATTCCCAGGAAGGTTTAGTCAGGACTTTTGAGATATGCCATCCATATTCCCATGGAGGAGAGGGGGTAGGCAGGACTCTTGAGATATGCCATCCATATTCCCAGGAAGGTTTAGTCAGAACTCTTGAGATATGCCATCCATATTCCCATGGAGGAGAGGGGGTAAGCAGGACTCTTGATCTATGCTATCCAGATTCCATGTGGGCTTAGCGGGATTCTTGAGTCATGCCTATCAGATTCTCAGGGGAGTTTAAGTAGGACTCTTGAAGCAAGTCACCCAGATTCTCATGGGGGTTAAGTAGGACTCTTGAAGCATGTCACCCAGATTCTCAGAGGAATTAATTAGGACTCTTGAGCCATGTCACCCAGATTTTCAGGGGGGTTAAGTAGGACTCTTGAAGCATGTCACCCAGATTCTCAGGGGGGTTAATTAGGACTCTTGAAGCATGTCACCCAGATTCTCAGGGGGGTTAATTAGGACTCTTGAACCATGTCACCCAGATTCTCAGGGGGGTTAATTAGGACTCTTGAGTAATTTCACCCAGATTCTCTATACTATCAGTTTGGTTTTGGAAACCATTGCTTCGTTGGATATCAGAACTCTGATATTATGGATTGTATCTTATCTCAACAGTAAGGTTGAGGGCTTATAACGCTCAAATTCGAGACTTGATCTCAGAGGCAGGCACAGCGCAGATATACCATTTTATAGACTTTTCCTCAAAACATAAATTACCAAATCCTATTTAACCAAATCTTATCTATAAAATTAGCCTTTCCCTCAAAACGTACATTACCAAATCCTATTTAACCAAGTATTAACTATAAAATTAGCCTTTCCCTCAAAACGTACATTACCAAATCTTATCTATAAAATTAGCCTTTTCCTCAAAACTAAAAGTACCAAACCCCATTTAACCAAATCTTATCTATAAAACCTTCACAGGTCGAAACTTAATTCCCAATCACGGAGGCTAATGAAATGCCTGCTGGAGTCGTATGATTAATTCCAACGAGTTTGATTTTCAAGGGACTGGGCGATCACACAGTCATCACAGCTACAGCTACTTCTGACGTAGAGGGCGCGAAGTCAGTGAAGAGATAAAGTACGCTAACTGAGCGAGTCCACAGAGGATTTAACGTTTGTAAACCTAAATGTTCCGCTTTCAACTCGCAAAGTAATCGTGAGGAGGGTTTTGTTCGTCTCCTAACGTGTTTGTCACGTAAGATTGAAGCTCTCACTTAACAGTGATTACAGGGATTTAACACTCGATTTCTGTTTCGTGAAAAGCTTCGTTTGTTTGTTGGTAATTAAGCACAAAGCTACACAATGGGCTATCTGTTCTCTGCATTGCAAGTCCTCAGACATACACCGCTGTGCCACTGGGGGGGCTTAGTAATAGAGTTGATTAGTTTGATCGTTGTTAGGTAAGTCCTCAGAACAGAGTGATTTGTTAAGTTCTGAACACTTGACTAAGTCGTGTTGGTTCATCTTGTTTATACAAGGCACTCTACCGTTGCTAAGTGGCACAGTTATGAGCCACTAGTGAGATTATTAAATGCTAACTATTCACCAGGTGATGCTCTTGGCCTTAAAGCACTGAATTAATTAAAAACTAAACACACAAGGTTACCTTTTTTTTTTTTTGCTGTAGGACTTTCAGAGGAAAGAAAATTATTGCTTGCTGACGTCAAATAGAAA
>NW_013765152.1:0-849 GCF_000517525.1 Limulus polyphemus
TTTTAATTTAAGTCATTATATATATATATATATACACACATATATATACATTAGCAATTGCATTATATATAATCAACACAAAATTATATGGTACATGAAAGTACACCAGGACAAATGTTATACCTTTATGATATGGATAATCTTCAAACCATATTCTCAAAATGAATAAATTGCAATTTAACAGCCTTATGTATTATTTTTCTTTTCTTCCTTTCTTTCTTTCTCCTTTTCTGTCTTTTTCTTTCTCCCTCTCTTTCTTTCCTTGTTCCTTTCTGCCTTTTTCTTCCTTTCTTTCTTGCTCTTTGTCATTTTCTTTGTCTCTTTCTTTCATTCTTTGTCAACTTTTTTCTTTGTCTTTTTCTTTCTCATTCCTTCCATCTGTCTTTTTCTTTTAGTCGTTGTATCTTTCTTCTCTCTCTTTTTTCTTCCTTTGTCTCTTTCTCTTTTTTTCTTTCTTTCTGTCATTCTTTCTCTCTTTTTCTGTTTTTCTTTTTCTTTCTCTGGTTAGACTTTCCGACTAACTGACATGTATGAAAAGCATTGCAAAATTGATAAATTGTCTTCCCTAATTTTGACCAAAAGAAACATCTCATAATTTTGTCACCCATCTTGGCGACACCTAAATGATCTCCCATGGAGAGTTCATGGGCAACTTTCAATATTTCAGATGGACATGCTTTGGGAACAGTGATTTGATGAACAATAGCCCAGTCCTCTGAAGCTCGCACATCTGGTGGTCTCCATTTCCTCATAAGCACACCATTTATAAAAAAATGACTATTTGGTATTTTCTTCAGTTCATCTTTTGGGAATGTGTGTTTAAATAGTGAAGTGATCTGCAAATCTTTT
>NW_013765153.1:0-850 GCF_000517525.1 Limulus polyphemus
CAAGTCGAGCGCCCTAACCACTTGGTCATGCCGGGCCCTAATTTTGAAATGACATTCAACTTTTGGGCTACTCTTTACCAAAGAATAGTGGAAAATGACTATCAATCATTTAGCTCTACCGTAGCCCCCCAATGGCGGAACGAGTTTTTGTGGCAAGTGGTTGAAAGCTATGAGGCCTCGGATTCACAGTCGGGGCAGACTAACCAATGGGACACGCCTAGTCCAAATCATAATTAATCACTTTTCTGTTGTCTTATCTATCATTAGAATGATGTTTTGGTTCTCTTGTTACAAAAACCTCATTTAGCCATCCATAAACTGTAAATCTGTTTGTTTGTTTTGAATTCCGCGCAAAGCTACACGAGGGCTATCTGCGTCCCTAATTTAGCACTGTAAGACTAGAGGGAAGGCAGCTAATCATCACCACCCACCGCCAGCTCTTGGGCTACTCTTTTACCAACGAATAGTGGGATTGACCATCACTTTATAACGCCCCCACGGCTGAAAGGGCGAGCATGTTTGGTGGGACCGAGATTGTGAGTCGAGCGCCCTAACCACCTGGCCATGCTGGGCCCGAGAGGAAACTTATAAACTGACTTTTTTCCTGAAAGTTTAGTGAGAAATTGTTTTTAAGAGTAACAAAGTCCCCCGAGATGGCACATATGGCAGTGGCAACTCTTGCAATTCTCTCCATGAGCAACCGTAGGGGGGGGGGGGGCAAGGGACACTTACCCCTGGGAAAATGAGAAACATATTTCTTTTTTTATTCATTCAGTACAGATATATATGTATTTATATACATATTATGTTGATTCAGACTTTGCCCCCCCCCCCTTAGAGAAATTTGTTT
>NW_013765154.1:0-844 GCF_000517525.1 Limulus polyphemus
CAGAGCACAGATAGCTCTTTGCGTAGCTTTGTGCATAGAATTCAAACAAATAAAAATAAAAGTAACATTGCTATTATCATCACGTCTCACCTATGCCTAATCAGTCTTTCCATACAAGACAGTTTCTCGCCATTTTATCCAATAAAACCTTAGTTTTAAAGTAAAGTTGTTATCTAAATTATACAAGGAATCACTACTCTTTTCTGTGTATTCTATATTTCATCATCCGTTGTTCTCCAGCTAATTTGAATATTTTTTTTTTACTCACTGCAAGTGCTTTTTTCTTAAAAAAAAAGCCACCTTGGGCTATCCACTTTGTCTGCAGCAGGGAATCGAGCCCCGGATTGTTAGTGTTGTAAGTCAGTAGACTTACCGCTGTCACATCGGTAGACACACTGTTAGCTTCTTTTAAAAGAGAACTCAGTTTCACAAGGGATTATAGAAAGAAAACTGGACTTCATCCAGTTCTTTAACTGATTTTTGTACATCCACACGAACCATGGAAAAAGGTTGAGTATACCTTTAAGGCCAAAAGCTTATACATAAAATCAGCCAAAAATAAAACATTTTATAAGCTCGTCACATCTCTCTTGTTCTTTCAAATATAAAGGAAACCCAGGATAAAAGTTATACTCTTGTTCTTTCAAATATAAAGGAAACCCAGGATAAAAGTTATTACTCTTGTTCTTTCAAATATAAAGAAAACCCAGGATAAAAGTTATTTCTTGTTCTTTCAAATCTAAAGGAAATCCAGGATAAAAGTTATTATCTTGTTCTTTCAAATATAAAGAAAACCCAGGATAAAAGTTATACTCTTGTTCTTTCAAATATAAAGAAAACCCAT
>NW_013765155.1:0-1335 GCF_000517525.1 Limulus polyphemus
AAGCCTAGCAGACTTAATGGCAACAATACAAGAACAGCAAAATAAACAAGAAGAACGAGAAGAGAAATTACAACAGTTGTTAGAGGAAAAAGAAAAGAAACAAGAAGAACGAGAAGAGAAATTACAACAGTTGTTGGAGGAAAAAGAAAAGACACAAGAAGAACGAGAAAAGAAACAAGAAGAAAAATTACAGCAGTGGCAAGAAAACCTACAACAATGGCAGCTCGAACAGCAAAATAAAGAAGAGAGACTACAGCAGTTGTTGGAGGAGAAAGAAAATAAACAAGAAGAGAGACTACAGCAGTGGCAACTAGAACAAGAAAGGAAACAGGAAGAAAGTATCCAACAGTTGCAGAAAAAGTCAGCAGCAACTACAGGAAAATCAACAATAATGGCAAGAAGTACGAATGGAAAACATTAGTAAATTTAAAAGCGAATTAGATACGTTAAAGGACGATTTATTGTCTTTTACACAAGGGGGATGCATTAACCATCGACTTAACCAGCGCCAGACAATGACAAACCCATTCCAGACCCTGCAGCTAAACCCTAATGCAGACATATTCAGTCCCGTTAGAAGTCACATCCGAGATATGAATGTCAGTACTAGGAGTGATCCAGTACGAAGGAAGCCACAGGAATTTGGTGGGAAGGCACCGTGGGAAGCATATAGAGCACAATTTGAGTTACTGGCAGAGATGAACGGATGGACAGAGGAGCAGAAAGCAGTATATCTGGCAACTAGCTTGAAGGGACAACCACTGGAAATACTTGGACAGTTGTCAGCAGACGACAGGCACAACTATAGAGCACTGGTAGCGGCTCTAGAACTCAGGTACGGAACCCAAAATCAGTCGGAAGTCTACAGGGCTAGGTTCAGGACGAGAGTCCGTGCTAAAAGGGAGAGCCTTCAAGAGCTGGCACAGGACTTGGAAAGCATGGCACACAAGGCCTACCCAACTGCACCACCTGATCTCCTCAGTTCGAAGATGCCTTGGACAGTCCACAACTTAAGATACAAGTGAAGCAAGCACACCCCTCTACCATGCAGGATGCAATGGCCAGAGCTCTCGAATTTGAATCCTACATTAAGTCCAGCACAGAGGTACCGAGGTTGGTACAGTCATCTGGATTCAAGGCCAGTAAAGGTCGGCTTTCAGAGAGGTTTGAGGGACTTTGCTGGCACTGTAATAAACCTAGGCACAAGAGAGCTCAATGCTGGAAACTTCAACACAGGGGAGGTGCCACAGCAGGAACGGCTGGTATCCAGAAAAGTTGTTGGAACTGTGGAAGGCACGAACATTTGAGGAGCCAGTTTAGGAAGAATATTATCAA
>NW_013765156.1:0-850 GCF_000517525.1 Limulus polyphemus
AAATATGGATATCAAAGCAGAACGGGAGAAAGACCAAGATTTGAAGCCAATGATTGATTTTCTAAAAGCAAGTCAAGATGCAAAACGTTTGGTAGTGTTGCGTCAGCGAGATCACGTGACTATTTTGACGCCACCTATTTTCTAGAAGTATCTTGTTCCTTCGTGAATGCCCTAGCATTTACTAGATATATATTTGTCTGGTATATATATATAAGACGCTCACAACGTGACAACAATGAGAATGAGTGTGTAGGTAATGAGTAATTGAACTGCAGTCAGAGAGAGACGTATTGTTGAAGTTAACGTTCGTTGTTATAGCGTTTGTTTTAGCGCGATTGTTGAAATTAAGTGTATCGTAAAGTTGTATTCGGAAAGAATAAACCAGTTTTATTAAGTAAGGACTTGTGTCGCTAAAGTTTCGTCGGAACGAAGTTACGGAAAGTTAATTAACAAACGGAGACGTAACAAATTGGTGTCAGAAGTGGGATATAAAAAAAGAGAAGAAAAAAGAAGAACGAGAAAATAAACAAGAAAAGAAACATAAAGATAGACAAAAGCAGTTGCAAGAAAACCTGCAACAATGGCAGCTCGAACAGCAAAATAAACAAGAGAAATTACAGCAGTTGTTGGAGAAAAAATAAAAGAAACAAGAAGAAAGACAACAGCAGTTACAAGAAACCTACAACAATGGCAGCTCGAACAGCAAAGTAAACAAGAGAGACTACAGCAGTGGTTGGAGGAGAAAGAAAATAAACAAGAAGACAAATTACAGCAGTGGCAACTGGAACAAGAAAGGAAACAAGAAGTACAAATGGAAAACATTAGTAAATTTAAAAGCGAATTAGATACG
>NW_013765157.1:0-850 GCF_000517525.1 Limulus polyphemus
AATATATAAACCGGTAAGAACTGAAGGTAATGTGTAATTGAACTGCTGAGAGAGAATATTGTTGAGCACTTGAGACGTTTGTTATGAATTATAGCGTTGGTTATAGCGCGACTGTTGAAATTAAGTGTATCGCAAAGTTGTATTCAAAAAGAATAAACCAGTTTTATTTAAGAAAGGACTTGTATCGGTAAAGTTTCTTCGGAAAGAATTTTTACGGAAAATTTAACTAACGAACGGAGACCTAACAAATTGGTGTCAGAGAATGGGACAGAAAAAAAGAAGAAGATGGAAACGAGAGGCGGAAAATCAAACTACAGCTTAGAAGATTTGATTGCAGTGTTGCGTAAGCGAGGTCACGTGACTCGTTCTCTCGAGCCTTCGGGAATTGTCGGGAGATTACTAGATATAGGGTAGTCTGGTATATATAAGAGGGTGACAACGTGACGGGACAAGAATGTGTGTAGGAAGTGAGTAATTGAGCTGCAGTCAGAGAGAGACGTATTGTTGAAGTTCATCGTTATAGCGTTTGTTATAGAGCGACTGTTGAAAATAAGTGTATCGGTAAAGTTATATTCAGAAAGAATAAACCAGTTTTATTAAGAAAGGACTTGTGTCGATAAAGTTTCGTCGGAACGAAGTTACGGAAAGTTAATTAACGAAACGGAGACGTAACAGCAGCAATACAAGAACAGCAAAAGAAACAAGAAGAGAGACAACAGCAGTTGCAAGAAAACCTGCAACAATGGCAGCTCGAACAACAAAATAAACAAGAATAGAGACAACAGTAGTTGCAAGAAAATCTGCAACAGTGGCAGCTCGAACAGCAAAATAAACAAGAAGAGAAACTGCA
>NW_013765158.1:0-849 GCF_000517525.1 Limulus polyphemus
CTGATTCAAGTTACGGCCTTGATCTGAATGCAGTTCATATGGCATACCAAATACTGAAGAAGAAATCACTAATAGCCGAAGCTACAGTTGTGGCTTCCTGATTTAGTAATGCATATGCCTCAGGCCACTTGGTGAAATAATCCATCACCACACAAATGTACTTGTTTCCAGCACGAGTTTGGGACAGAGGACCAGCAATGTCAACTGCTACTCTTTCCATTGGTGCACCAACTTGATATAACTTCATTGGAGCACGTCCCTTATGCTTGGGTCCCCTTTTAGCACAACATGCACTGCATGTTCTGCACCATTCTTCCACATCTTGTCTCATACTTATCCAGTAAAATCTTTGTCTTAGATGACTCAATGTCTTCCTAATTCCGAGATTTCTTCCTGTTAAATTATCATGGGATTGATGCAGCACAACTTCCCGTAACTTCCTCGGTATATCTGCTTGCCAAGTCGTCACTTTCCCATCTCCGGACAAGAATACCATTTTCAAACTTCAACTGGTCCCATTGTGCCCAATAGTTCTTTGTCACAGGGCTTAGACTAGAAACCTTCTCCCAAGCAAGGCGCAAAACACTTGCCTTTAGAAAATCAATCATTGGCTTCAAATCTTGGTCTTTCTCCTGTTCTGCTTTGATATCTATATTTGGTTCCACTTCGTCATCATCAACTCATTCAGTCACTTTGACTTCAACTTGATGGACCTGGTTAATTCAACTATTCTTTTGCAGCAATGTTTGCAGTCATTTTTGCAGGGTCTTCGGCTCAGTCCATCAGCATTTCCATGAGATTTTCCTTATTCTGTATTCAATATCATAATTATACTGGTCTATCTTTCTG
>NW_013765159.1:0-849 GCF_000517525.1 Limulus polyphemus
TCCTACACTGTTAAATTAGGGACAGCTAGCGCAGATAGCCCTCGTGTAGCTTTGCGCGAAATTCAAAACAAATAAACAATCCTTCTTTGGGACGACTGACGAAATACCCAACAGCACTTCAAACCATTGATGAACGAACAGCAGAATTACAAGATGTCATAGAGAAGGCAAGATCCAATGTTGAAAAGGCTCAGAAGCGACAGCGACAAGCCTACAACGATAAGAACACCTAGACATATTTAAAGTAGGTGATTTAACATTATTAATGACACCTCCTTTATCTTCTGCAGTAAATCATTTTATTACAAAATTTGCTACGAGGTAGAATGGACCGTTCGAAATTACAAAGTGTGTTACTCCATTAGTAACACGATTTCATATTTGTAATATAAAGATATATATATATATTTCCCCAATGAAAATTCTCTTAACTGTGAAGAAGATAGTAATCATTCTAGGCAGTTGCAGCAAAACGAAAATGTCGACTGCAGAAGACTTGATGGTCGTTCTCCCACAAGAAAAAAGGCTTCTGTTGGTGTGTTCACTACTCATCCTTCAACGGATCTTGCTGATGACTTACCTCTATTTTTCTCCTCAAAGGACATTGAAACCACTTCACAGAGTTAATTATCGTAGTTAGCTGTTTTTCAAAGTGTTAAATGTTCTGTAAGCTAAAGAAGATGTAGCTGAAGATTCAAAAACATGAACTCTATTATTCTTGTTAGGTATTTGTACTTAAACTGTAAAGTATTTATGATGCCAGTATAAAGAGGGAGTTATAGTAAGGATACAAAAATTGGGATATTTTATCATTCCTTCGTTTTCAAGGGGGTAAGGAGTGTGAGATTG
>NW_013765160.1:0-850 GCF_000517525.1 Limulus polyphemus
ATTTTCCTTCCCTGTATTCAATATCATAATTATACTTGTCTGTCTTTCCGATCCAACGTGCCAGTTGTCCCTCTGGGTTCTTTAATGATCTTATTCGGCGTAATGCAGCATGGTCTGTCCTGATGGTAAACCTTGCACCATAGATGTAAGCATGGAAATATGTCAGATTATTTCCTTCCGTGTTACACAGTAGTTCCTCTCTGGTCTACTCAAAACCCTACTGAAGTAGGCCACCACATGTTCGTTTTCGCCCATTTTCTGAGACAACACTCTTCCAATTCCGACATTACTTGCATCACAATCCAGTATGTACGGCAGTGAGGGATCTGGAAGCTTTAAAAGTGGAGCTGAGGCCAATTTTTCTTTCAGTGTCTTGAAAGCATGCTGGCAAGAAACTGTCCATTCAAACTTCTGGCCTTTTTTGGTCAAATCATGTAGTGGATCAGCTATAGTTGCAAAGTCCTTCACAAACTTCCAGTAATAGGTACAGAGTCCCAAGAAACTTCTTAACTCTCCCACATCATCTGGTGTTGGCCAATCATGCACTGCTTTCACCTTGTCAGGATCAGTTTGCACATCATGCTCACTTACAATGTGACCCAAGTAAAGCACTTCTTTCTGAAACAAGTGGCATTTCTTGGGATGGAGTTTGAGGTTTGCTGCTTTCAAATGCTTGAATACTTCCTCTAACCGGGACATTTCCTCATCAAACATTGTTGCAAGCACAATGACATCATCCAAATACACTAGAGCTATCCTCCATGTAGACCTTCCAGTACTCTTTCCATCAGCCTCTCAAATGTTGCTAAAGCATTGCTAAGCCCGAATGGCATCACACGATATTGCCAGA
>NW_013765161.1:0-849 GCF_000517525.1 Limulus polyphemus
TTATTGGGCAGAACACGGATAGCCCATTGCGTAGCTTTGTGTTTAATTACAAACAAATCTTTTCAGAGCGCTCTCCGAGACAGATGCTGTACATAGATATACATAACCAGTTTGTTCTAAAAAAGCAGCATTCCCCTCACCATAAACTTTTATTTCTAAAATTCATAAACAAACATGAGCTTTATTTACAAGCTTCATGGTACTGAAGAGGCAATGATTATGTAAAATTATCCACAGATACGTACAGATATAGCTAAAAAAAGATGAGATAAGCGGAGAAACGGTTAAAAAGAAAAAGATAAATAAGTCAAAACGATGAGTAACAGGTAAATAAAAGATAAATGCAACATAAGTGACGATTAAAAGAGAAAAAATATGCATGAATAAATAAGTATTAACTCATATTTATCAAATGAGTTATTTTTTAATTACAAGTCAATAAACACAGTTATCGGATCTTAAACATGCCCCAAATAATTTAAAACACATGTGTGAATAATTACTGGTTGCTACAGCAACGTTTACATTAACATGAAAATGTTTTGAGCTTTCAGATGTGCTTCATAATGCACAGACCAAGCGCTGATATTTAAGTTCCAGTTTATACTGTCAAATCATTTTAGAACATCCTTCTTTAGAGTGTAAGTAAGTTCAAATACTTGACAAAACCCTTACTTTTAAACGCATGTCTATGCATAAAGAATTATTCTTATTTTTAACGTGTACTGAAAGCAGTACTCTCTTTACTGGAGGCCCGGCATGGCCAGGTGGTTAGGGCACTCAACTCACAATCCGAAGGTCGCGGGTTCGAATCCCAGTCACACCAAACATGCTCGCCCTTTCAGCCGT
>NW_013765162.1:0-850 GCF_000517525.1 Limulus polyphemus
CTGAGTTCCTTAGCAGCAGTACGGAGTTTTGGTGTTAGCAGGGGGGTGTTGTCACGGTCACGTCGTTTCGTGCTTTCCGCGCGTAGTTGGTCCCGCAAGGCTGGATTTATGTCGATAAGGTTCTGTTGTTGTAGTTGTATAAGAGAGCAGTAGAGTTTTTCGAGCTCAGCGGCTTTTATGTCCTTGTCGAATTTAGGTTTAAAATGGCATTTTGGCCCCAGGTTGAGTAGTTGTTTCTGGTCTATAGTCAGTTCTGTGTTGGAAAGATTCAGGTAGCACACTTTTTCTTGTGGTAGGCAGATGGTACCTTGATATAGGTTTTCAGCTTTTTTGTTATCCGTGATATTTTCTTTTCTTTGTGTTTGTTGATTGTGTTCTGTAGGTGGGTTAGTAGTTCCGTATTCAGTGAATTGTCGGTGATTTCCTGGCGTAAATTCTGCGATAGTTCCTCGATTTTGTCGTTTATTTCGTGGATGGCGGTTTCTCCTTCTGATATTTGCCTTTTGACAAGTTTCTGCTGAAACTCCAAGGTTATTTTATCGTCTTTTACTGTCGTGTCATGTAGTCGGATGTTGGTGTACTTTGGTGACAGATTTTCTTGTAGGCAGATTTTGTTAAACAAGACCGATGTCTGTAGGTTTACTTTCTTCTTAGACATCGGTTGTTAGAGGAAAAAGAAAAGAAACAAGAAGAACGAAAAAATAAACAAGAATAGAAACAACAGCAGTTGCAAGAAAACCTGCAACAGTGGCAGCTGGAACAACAAAATAAACAAGCGAGATTACAGCAGTTGTTGGAGGAAAAAGAAAATAAACAAGAAGAGAGACAACAGCAGTTGCAAGAAAACCTG
>NW_013765163.1:0-846 GCF_000517525.1 Limulus polyphemus
GTCCTGGTCGTCCTGGTCCATCGAAGAGGACAAAAAAGGGCTGTTAAGAGAAGCTTCGAAATGGATTCCAGATTAACGACTGCAGAAGTGGCCAAGGTTGGTGGGATGAGCCCGAAATCTGTTCAACGGATTCTCCACAGATTGGATTATCGTTGCAGAGCAGCTAGACGGAAGCCCTTATTAAGACCTGCCAACATAGTCAGACGAAAGAAGTGGGCCAGTGATATGATGACCAAGCCTCTGGACTTTTGGAAGACCGTATAGTTCTCAGACGAATCAAGATTCGCTCAATTTTCGGACAGTGGTAGGATGTGGATCTGGTGAATGCCTCACCAAGAGTTTTGGCTCAACAGATTGCAGCCAACTGTGAAGCATGGTGGTTTCGGCGTGATGGTTTGGGGAGCTGTTTGGGTTGGTGGGAGATCGAGCTTAGTGGAGTACGTTGGCAACATAAATTTTGCGAAATACGTCGAAATATTGGAGGAAGGACTCTTGCCACTTTATTCCTCGGGTTTCGTGGACAAGAACATAACATTGTTCCAGAAAGATGGAGCACCATGTCACACTGCTAGAAACACCCAAAGTTGGCAGGAAGAAAATGGTATCCAGAAATTGCCCTGGCCGAGCCAATCTCCTGACATGAACCCCATCGAAAACCTCTGGGCCATACTCGACCGGCAAGTCAAGAAACAACCAAAAAAACGTACTTCGAAGAGCGATCTACTCCAAGTTTTGAAGCAAGAGTGGGCAAAAATCCCACAATCTAAAATTGACGAGATGATTCTCACGATGCCCCAAAGGATCAACGAACTCCACGAAGCGAAAGGAAGGTCTACTAGATATTAA
>NW_013765164.1:0-849 GCF_000517525.1 Limulus polyphemus
AGAATGTTGATTTTACAGCATACTAAGATATAACAAAGGTATTAAGATTTCAAAGTGCGTTTTAAATCCTGTTTAGCCGTATTACGATAACTTTTTTTTACCATACTGAACGTTTCGGATTACATGTAATGGTTATTTTAAAACGTCATTAGATTTTGAAATTAAGTTCTTAGTGTTTCTTGAACTTCTTTTTTTCGAAACTCAGAATTTAAATCATGGGTATATTTTTGAAACTTTGTTTGACAACAAATGACTTTATTAACTAACTTTCAAAGAATTGGGTTCATATTCTAAGACATATTTTAGTTATCTATTGTTTTCTGATTCCAGAATAAGTTATAGTGAAAATATTTTTAACTGAAAAGTTACCAATTAATAATTCAATGCAGTTTAGTCACTATAGTTTTTGTTATGGTGCAAGGGCCTTTTCTAAGCAGCGGCATGTCTGCGGACTAGTAACTCTAGAAACCGGGTTTCGATACACGTGGTGGGCAGAGCACAGATAGCTTATTGTGTAGCTTTGTGTTTAATTACAAACAAAGAATACTCGATAAAGATTGGATCTAAAATTTATATTTTAGGATTTATTTTGTAGCTTTTTATTAGTCTCAAGGTTTATTTTCTGGGCTACAGAGTGTAGATGAAAACGTATACTTTTAGTTGAGATTTGGAGTCTATGTTTTTTCTAAAACGTGTTTCAATATTCAAATTTCGGATTTGATGGGATATTTTAAACATATTTTAATTTTGATTTTTATGATTATAAAACGTCTTAGAACATGATTAAGTATGGGGGTTTAGATAAGATGGGAACTTTTAACATTTGTTTAATTCTAAAGTTTGGTATAA
>NW_013765165.1:0-849 GCF_000517525.1 Limulus polyphemus
ACCGTCATTAATGTTAACAGAATCTTGCTGAGGAAGGACTAAAATACCGTTATCAATATAGACAAAATCTAGTTTTAGAAGGATTAAAAAGACCATTATAAAAGTTATTAAAATATAATCTAAGAAAAGCTTTAAAGACCATAATGAAAGTCGAAAACATCTAATCTATGATGGCCTAAAAAAGACAGTTATGAACGTCGACAAAATCTAGTAGAAGAAAAACTAAAAACCAGTATTCAAAGTCAACAAAATCTAGTGGAAAACGGACAAAAATGACACTTATAAATGTCAACAAAATATATTGGAAGGAAGACTAAAAGACCGTTATAACAGTCGAAAAAATTTAGTGGAAGAAGGACTAAAAAGACCGTTATTAAATTCAACAAAATCTTGCATAGGAAGGACTAAAAATACCGTTATCAATATCGACAAAATCTAGTTTAAGAAGGATTAATAAGACCATTATAAAAGTTTTTAAAATATGGAATAAAAAAGGCTTAAATGACTGTTATCAGTGTCGAAAACACCTAGTCTATGAAGGCCTAAAAAGACAGTTATGGAAGTAGACAAAATCTATTAGAAGAAAAACCCGTTTTAAAAGGCAATAAAATCTAGTGGAAACCGGACAGAAAAGACACATATCAATGTCAACAAAATCTATCGGAAGGAGGACTAAAAGACCGTTATAACAGTCGACAAAATTATAGTGGAAGAAGAACTAAAAAGACCGTCATTAATGTTAACAAAATCTTGCGGAGGAAGGACTAAAATACCGTTATCAATATCGACAAACTCTAGTTTAGGAAGGATTAAAAAGACCATTATAAAAGTAATTAAAATATAATGTAA
>NW_013765166.1:0-848 GCF_000517525.1 Limulus polyphemus
GAAATTCAAAACAAACGAACAAACTATAATGAGATAACATTTTACTGTTCAACCAGTTTCGTAAAGATTTAACCTGTTTATTTGACAATTTCTATTCATCACCAAAGCGCGAATTTCACTGAAAAAAATTTATATAGAGGCCTAAACTATCCTTTGATTCGCTACTTCCACTACAACAGACCAGTTTCGCCCAACATCACGGCTTATCACTACTAACATAGAAGAGCGAAGCAGCTAAACAAAGTAGGACTCTTATAAGTATGGAATATAAGCAGTTTTTTTGGAGTAGATGCATAGTCATTTACTCACCACTAATAATCTAATATATTTTAGCTATTTTGACAACATGTGACATACTGTCAATCAATCATTATTATTCAGAGGACTAAATGGTTATTTATTTATTTGTTAATTTTTTTCCTGGCTAAACCACGAAGAAAATATTATGTTGGGGCCTATTCTATTTTTTTCATTCTTTACTCTCGCTGCAAAAAAAAAAGTATAGGTGAATTCACGAGTTATTAATGCTGCTTTGAAGATTTAGTGTATTAGGTTTGTTGTGAATTTCGCACAAAGCTACACGAGGGCTGTCTGCGCTAGCCGTCCCTAATTTAGCAGTGAAAGACTAGATGAAAGGCAGCTAGTCATTACCACCCACCGCCAACTCTTGGGCTACTCTTTTACCAACGGATAGTGGGATTGACCGTTACCTTGTAACACCCCCCCCCCCTGCTGAAAGGGCGAGCATGTTTGGTGGGAATCTCAGATTGCGAGTCGAGCGCCCTAACCACCTGGCCACGCCATGCCACTGCTTGGAAGAGTGAATATAATAAATAGATTAGAAATGT
>NW_013765167.1:0-850 GCF_000517525.1 Limulus polyphemus
GGTCAACAGATGAATATACTACAGAACTTTGTGATGAAGAGTGAAATATTCATCTTGTTGTTCAACAGACGAATATATCACAGAACCTTTTGATGAAGAGTGTAACAGGTCTACCTAGACATTCTGACAATGTAACAGTTCTACCTAGACATTCTGACAATGTAACATCTCCAAGAATGATTAGCTAGAGAACTATACCTATCATTTAGTTATAACTGAAGATTTTTATTTAAAAATGTTTAGTTAGGTATGTTGAATAGTTGTTAACAGTCATGTAGTTTTTATGCTCGTGTGTAAAATATTTGACTACAATTATAAACCAAAAGTTAATCATATATCGTGTGGATGTTCTAAAGATGAACAGAAAAACATAGTACATCAGTCCTAACAAACGTGACATCACAAAACTGAAGTCTTAAAGCTGTCCCTTTTCTGGTTTCAAATGTAATCAGATATGCAGCTTCTACGAAGTGACACGACACATAAACCTGTCTCTATACGGTGTATCCATGAAGGACACGACACTTAAACCTGTCTCTATACGATGTATCTATGAAGGACACGACACTTACACCTGTCTCTATATGATGTATCCATGAAGGACACGACACATAAACCTGTCTCTATACGATGTATCCATGAAGGACGCGACACTTAAATCTGTCTCTATACGATGTATTTATGAAGGACACGACACTTATACCTGTCTCTATATGATGTATCCATGAAGGACACGACACTTACACCTGTCTCTATACGATGTATCCATGAAGGACACGACACTTAAACCTGTCTCTATACGATGTATCCATGAAGGACACGACACATAAACCTGTCTCTGTACGATGTA
>NW_013765168.1:0-1241 GCF_000517525.1 Limulus polyphemus
TATATATATATATATATATATATACGTTATAAGATAAAATTCCTCATATATATATATATATATATGACAGGTAATGAGTAAAGCGGCCCTTTCTCATCCGCTTGGACGTGGAGGACAACCGCAAGAGGTCGCCACTGCCATCGCTTTTCTCGCATCTGACGAGGCTTCGTTTATTAGTGGAGAAACCCTGGTGATAGATGGCGCTAGACTCGCCTCCTGCTAATATGTCTTTTTTTTATATTTCTGCAGTAATAAACTTTTTTCAGTGAATAAGACTTCAGTTGCTAATTTATTCCGTTTGATCTACAGTTATTTGTTGTCTTTATTCACAACGTTTGTAAAAATTTACAAAACCCGAAATCCAGAAAGAGAACCTTAAAACGATTCTTTACGTGGTTGTATAAACCTATAGTTCAGTGTTAACAAGTTAAACTTCCTATAGTGGTTTAACAACGTGTTTACTCTAACCAGCGAGCTGGAAATAAAATTATTCTGGAGTTTTAACCTACATACCATAGGTTCTGATACACTTGAACATACTGCAGTTTTATTAAGTCGTCTAAGTCTTCTGTCTGTCTGTCTTACATATGTAACTTATAACACTTTTATCTACTTAACTGTAACAGTTGTAGGTTTGCAGTGTCTATTAATATTTGCTCTTGAAGAAAACAAACAGTTACATGATAAGTTTATATCTACACAATATTTTGCTATAGATATCCCAGAATGGTCGCAGAATCCTTTTAGTCAGTTCATTTTGCAATCATCAAAATGTCCTAACTTTGTGATAATCGAATTCATACATTCCATAACTTAGAAAAAAAATTAACTCACTTTCTTTGAGCCACTGATATCACTATATGAGACTGTTGTAACTGCTGGTAACTCAGCCAAGATCAGGAGGCTAATGTTGGTGTCTCTGTTGTTGATTATTGCAGGGGTCATGCTGTTCCTCTTTATCTAAACTTTTCATGAAATCAGGCATTGAACACTACCAATTCAGAATTAAGCAATGTACTGCCTGTTAATATGTTAAACAACTTGTATGACGGAGTAAATTACAAGAGTGGGTTGATAGTATCAGGATTACTCTGTGAGTAAATGACATACGAAAAACAATTCAACTAATATAACTATTTTTTAACATTAAGGCATTTCACTAAAATTACCTTTTAATATCTATCTTTTCCCATCACATAAAAGATCTATTATTAACTCAGTGGCTCTAGTCTTCAAAATAG
>NW_013765169.1:0-850 GCF_000517525.1 Limulus polyphemus
TTAAATCTTATGATTTGGTATTGATAGTACACAGTATCGTTAAATCTTGTGTCTCCTTATTGACAGTACACAGTATTGTTAAATCTCGTGTCTTCTTATTGACAGTACGCAGTATCGTTAAATCTTGTGTCTTCTTATTGATAGTACATAGTATTGTTAAATCTTGTTTTCTTATTGATAGTACATAGTATTGTTAACTCTTGTGTCTTCTTATCCAGAGTACACAGTATTGTTAAATCTTGTGTGTTCTTATTGATACTACACAGTATCGTTAAATCTCGTGTCTTCTTATTGACAGTACTCTGTATCGTTAAATCTTGTGTCTTCTTACTGATAGTACATAGTATTGTTAAATCTTGTTTTCTTTTTGATATACACAGATTGTTAAATCTTTGTGTCTTTTTATTGACAATACACAGTATCGTTAAATCTTGTCTTCTCATTGATAGTACATAGTATTGCTAAATCTTGTGTCTTCTTATTGACAGTACACAGTATCGTTAAATCTTGTGTCTTCTTATTCACAGTACACAGTATCGTAAAATTTTGTGTCTTCTTATTCACAGTACACATTATCGTTAAATCTTGTGTGTTCTTATTCACAGTACAAAGTATCGTCAAATTTTGAGGTTTGTTATTCGTAGTACACAGTATCGTTAAATCTTGTGTCTTCTTTTTGACAGTACACAGTATTGTTAAGTCTTGTGGTTTGTTATTGATCGTACAAAGTATCGTTAAATCTTGTGTCTTCTTTTTGACAGTACACAGTATTGTTAAATCTTGTGGTTTGTTATTGATCGTACACAGTATCGTTAAATCTTATGTCTTCTTTTTGACAGTACACAGTATT
>NW_013765170.1:0-851 GCF_000517525.1 Limulus polyphemus
AGCAAACCCTCACACTTTCTGTAGTTGGTTATTATTAAAACAAACTTTACAAACAACCAGCAAACCCTCACACTTTCTGTAGTTGGTTATTATTAAAACAAACTTTACAAACAACCAGCCCCACACACTTTCTGTAGTCGGTTTTTATTAGAACATAATAAAAACATCTTATGTTACGTAACCAACAAGAACAAATGACCTCTTTTGCACCAAAACGCACGTGCTAAGAGCACGTGTATTTTTACTGCGACTAGGAGTAAAGTTAGAAAGAATACTACTAACTTATTTTAGTTCAAACTTTTGAGGAAGTCTTTACTTTGAAAATAGTTTGTTTGTTTTTGAATTTATGCACAAAACTACACAATAGGTTATCTGTGCTCTGCCCACCACGGGTATCGAAACCTGGTTTCTAGCGTTGTAAATCCGTAGACATACCGCTGGGCCACAGGGGGCGTTGAGAATAGAAAGGTTCGTTTCAGATAGATGTTCTCTATCACTCGCTATCATAGGAAAATATCAGGCTCATTAATTTAGTTTTCCGCTTTCCTCATAAATGTAGCTATTTAATAGACAAACGAAGAGTCAAAACAGTATTTCTAATATTTAATACAATTAAATATAATGTGTTTACGCTCTTTAACCTATCCTTGTGTGCTAAGTAATAATTTTAGGGTTTTTTCTTTTTCTTTAAATTGTTAAGAAAGTAAATAATAATAATAATAATTTTTGTTAGTGACGACCTTAATATCGCACTTAGAGATAGTTGGTTAACATTAGAAATACCGTACTGTTTCCTTACAGTGACGACCTTAATATCGCACTTAGAGATAGTTGGTTAACATTAGAAATAC
>NW_013765171.1:0-881 GCF_000517525.1 Limulus polyphemus
TAACCAGAGTTAAACCTAAGTGTTCATGGAGTAGTTGTACCAACTAAGGCTAAAGATGAGTATGGTGGTTATAAATTCGGTAACTAGAGTTACACCTTGGTATTCGTGGAGTTGTTGTACCAAATATCGCTACAGATGAGTATGGGGGTTATTAATTCGGTAACTAGAGTTACACCTATGTGTTCATGGAGTAGTTGTACCAAGTAAATCTAAAGATGAGTATGGTGGTTACAAATTCGGTAACTAGAGTTATACCTAGGTATTCGTGGAGTAGTTGTACCAAGGAAGGCTAAAAATGAGTATGGTGGTTATAAATTCGGTAACTACAGTTACACCTAGGTGTTCGTGGAGTTGTTGTACAAAATAACGATAAAGATGAGTATGTTGGTTACAAATTCGGTAACTAGAGTTACACCTAAGTGTTCGTGGAGTTGTTGTACCAAATACCGCTAAAGATGAGTATGGTGGTTATAAATTCTGTAACTAGAGTTATACCTAGGTGTTCGTGTAGTTGGTGTGCCAAATAACGCTAAAGATGAGTATGATGGTAATAAATTCGGTAACTAGAGTTACACCTACGTGTTCATGGAGTAGTTGTGCCAAGTAAAGCTAAGGATGAGTATGGTGGTTACAAATTCAGTAACTAGAGTTACACCTAGGTGTTCGTGGAGTTGTTGTACCAAATAACGCTAACGATGAGTATGGTGGTTATAAATTCGGAAACTAGAGTTACACCGATGTGTTCATGGAGTAGTTGTACCAAGTATGGCTAAAGATGAATAGAGTGTTTATAAATTCGGTAACTAGAGTTACACCTAGGTATTCGTGGAGTAGTTGTACCAAGTAAGGCTAAAGATGAATATGGTGGTTATAAATTCGGT
>NW_013765172.1:0-850 GCF_000517525.1 Limulus polyphemus
CTCTTCTCGTTCTTCTTGTTTCTTTTCTTTTTCCTCCAACAACTGTTGTAATTTCTTTTCTCGTTCTTCTTGTTTCTTTTCTTTTTCCTCCAACAACTGTTGTAATTTCTCTTCTAGTTCTTCTTGTTTCTTTTCTCGTTCTTCTTGTTGTTTTTTTTCTGTCCCACTCTCTGACTCCAATTTGTTACGTCTCCGTTCGTTTGTTAATTTTCAGTAACTTTGTTCCGGCGAAACTTTAGCGACACAAGTCCTTTCCTGAATAAAACTGGTTTATTCTTTCCGAATACAACTTTACCGATACACTTAATTTCAACAGTCGTTCTATAACAAACGCTAGAACGTCTCACGTGCTCAACTTCAACAATACTCTCTGACTGCAGTTCAATTCCTCATTACCTACACATTGTCCCTCACGTTGTGACCATCTTATATATATCAGACTACCCCCAATCTAGTAATCTCCCGACAATTCACGAAGGTTCGAGAAAGAAGTGGCGTGATACTAGTCATGTGACCTCGCTGACGCAACAATATTCATAAATCATTCTTTGGATATAATTTTGGGAAGAAAAATTAATTATTATTTCCCATCATATGACGGGCATTCAGCTCGTCTTACACGACTTATAAAAATGGGAAGTATATAATGTAAATCCAATAACTCTATCAAAAGGGGCCAGGAGTTTAGGGTGCTTGACTCGCAATCTGAGGGTCGCGTGTTGGAATTCCAGTCCCACCAAACACGCTCGCCCTTTCAGCCGTGAGGGCGTTATACAGTGACGGTCAATCCCACTAGTCGTTGGTAAAAGAGTAGCCCAAATGTTGGTAGTGGGAGGTGACGACTAGCTGC
>NW_013765173.1:0-845 GCF_000517525.1 Limulus polyphemus
CTAAACAATCTTTACATGAATTACTCATATAAAATACAATGAATAGTGTTAGAAACATAAAATATTCAGTAAAAAATAGCTACTTGAATAAAGCAAGGTGGAAAGAGTTTAAATTTCTATTGAGGCTTGGATTTTCGTTCATAACATGTATACTTTCTTTTATCAACAGTTCGTGACCATAACAATCAGTAGTTAGAATTAAAAAGTCTTCTATGGAAATGGGGTGTGATTATGACGTTTCGTTGTGAAATTATATAGTAGAATTAGGTGGAGTTTGAAGTTAAAATCCAGTTCTATTAGAAACTCCCATGTGTACCAATGTGCGTATTTCTAAATGGTGAGAATCTTGGAATCGGCATGAAAAATCACATTCATGGGCCATAAGTTCATGATTCTCTGGACAAATGATGTGAAGTAGAAATACTTGCGCTTTTTTTTTCATATTATTATTTGCGGTTTTATAACTACCACAACAATATCAATTCAACAATGACACGTCATTCGTTCACTATAGTTTAAGTCAGTTGTTTATTGTTCTACCGACTACTGGCTGAAACTCGTTGTATCATAGATTTATACCAGAAAAGGTGTTGTCTGAAAGATCATCTTGAATAAATAAATCAAAATTTGTGAAGTAATTTTCATGTTTCTTTGTACGCTATGTGCTTAAGTTTTCCAACGAGTATTTTAAGTATTTTCACTTTGTCAATAATATGTATTCGCTAGCTCAAATATTGTCATACAACAATACGTAATATTTATCATAATTTTTAGTATTATTGTATTCTAGACTTCGTCACATTTCGACGCTTAAACTGTTACATTTAAAATACATTAATGATTTG
>NW_013765174.1:0-1210 GCF_000517525.1 Limulus polyphemus
TATATTCACTTTTGTACAGTTAATCATAATGGATAATATATTCACTATTGTAGGGTTAATCTTAATGGATAATATATTCACTGTTGTAGAGTTAATCGTAATTGATAATATATTCACTCTTATAGAGTTAATTTTAATGGATAATATACTCACTATTGTAGAGTTAATACTAATGGATAATATATTCACTCTTATAGAGTTAATCTTAATATAGTAATATATACACTATTGTAGAGTTAACTTAATGGATAATATATTCAGTATTGTAAATTTAATCGTTAAGGATAATATATTCAATCTTGTAGAGTTATCCGTAGTGGATAATATATTTACTAATGTAGAATTAATCGATATGGATAATATATTCACTCTTCTAGAGATAATCGTAATGGATAATATATTCAGTATTGTAGATGTAATCGTTATAGATAATATATTCATTCTTATAGAGTTAATCTTAATACATAATATATTCACTATTGTAGAGTTAAACTTAATGGATAATATATTTAGTATTGTAAATTTAATCGTTAAGGATAACATATTCAATCTTGTAGAGTTAATTGTAGTGAATAATATATTTACTCTTGTAAAGTTAATCGATATGGATAATATATTCAGTATTATAAAATTAATCTTAATGGATAATATATTCACTATTGTAGAGTTAATCGTTATGGATAACATATTTACTATTGTATAATTAATCCTAATGGATAATATATTCATTATTGTAGAGTTAATCGTGACGGATAATATATTCAGTATTGTAGAGTTAATCGATATGGATAATATATTCACTCTTCTGGAGATAATCGTTATGGATAATATGTTCAGTATTGTAATCTATAATACTGAATATATTATCCATAACGATTAATTATACAATAGTGAACATTTTATCCATTAGGATTAATTATACAATAGTGATTATATTATCCATACCGATTACATCAAGTCATGACTGATAATATATTCACTCTCTTAGAGTTAATCGTAAGGATAATATATTCAGTATTGTAGAGTCATCGATATGGATAATATATTCACTCCTCTAGAGATATTCGTTATGGATAATATATTCAGTATTGCAGATGCAATCGTTATGGATAGAATATTCAGTATTGCAGATGTAATCGATATGGATAATATATTGACTCTTGTAGAGTTAATCGTAACGGATAATATATTCACTCTTCTAGAGTTAATC
>NW_013765175.1:0-851 GCF_000517525.1 Limulus polyphemus
TGAAATTACCTTTAGCAAATTGGAAAAAAGTGTATAGGGAAATGAAATGATCTTTTGATAGTTCCAAAATATTGGAAACATCCACCCCTAAACGAAATCTTCAAAAATTGATTATTCAATTTGTTGTGTACCACGGACTCAGACTTTTATCCTCTGGTGTTAGTTTAATGCAAGTCAAGTATCAAAAAAGGAATATTTATTTAAAAGGCTAATATAGAAATTAAGATAACACTTTTAACTTATCTTATAACAAGTCACCTGGTGTAATGTTTTCATTTATCACGCGAATCTAACGAGAACAAAAAATATAGTTTTATTTAAATAATTAAAAGGTTAAATATCAACTTATTTGATGTTGAGAAAACATTATTGAATTAAGTACCCATACACATATAATAAACATATAAAACGCAACTTTAATATGGTATTAAAGTCCGTATTTTTATGTGTGTGTGAATTATTCCGTAATGAGGAAGATGTCCATTGAGTATAAATGTAAAATACTTATTTATCCAGTTCAAATAAAATGTTTCAGCCAATTTCTTACTTCATTTCTGTTCAAGTTGCTAAAACAATTTTCATACAGAATCTATATACTTTCACTATATATTTTTTTTCATCATCTCTTATGGATTTTTACTTTTAACCTCTTTAATTAAGATTTGAAATAAAAAGCTGAAAATATTTTATGTTTATTCTACTGTTGCCTCTTTTAAACCTACGGACGCAAAATAACTTTTAAGATTAAACAATTAAGAACTATTTCTCCAGCACTGGACACATATTTATTTGACCGGCTCTAATCTCACAAACCACTTAAAACTACAAGGGGCTATTACAAAACGTATTCT
>NW_013765176.1:0-939 GCF_000517525.1 Limulus polyphemus
ACGAATGTTTTAAAAATGATAAACTATAGACATTGACAATCTGTTTATATGTAGTATATCAGTATTAAGCATGTTTTGAAATAACTAAAGTATACAGAATGACAATACTTTTATATGTAGTAGATCAGTATTTAGCATGTTTTAAATTTGCTAAACTATAGAGAATAACAAAACGTTTATGTGTAGTAGATCAGTACTAAACATGTTTTAAAATAGCTAATCTACAGAGAATGAAAATACGTTTATAAGTAGTTAATCAGTATTAAGCATGATTTAAAATAGCTAAACTATAGAGAATGAGAATAAGTTTGTTTGTAGTAGATCAGTATAAAGCACGTTTTAAAATTGCTAAACTATAGAGATTGACAATCTGTTTATTTCTAGTAGATCTGTAATAAGAATGTTTTAAATTTGCTAATGTATAGACAATGATAACACGTTTATGTGTAGTAGATCATTACTAAGCATGTTTTAAATTTGCTAAAGTATAGAGAATGACAATACGTTTATGTGTAGTAGATCAGTACTAAGCATGGTTTAAAATAGCCAAAATATAGAGAACGACAATACGTCTATATGTAGTAGATCAATATTAAGCATGTTTTAAATTTGCTAAAGTATAGAGAATGACAACACGTTTATGTGTAGTAGATCAGTATTAAGCATGTTTTAAAAGTGCTAAAATATAGAGAATGACAGTACGTTTATATCTGGTAGATCAGTATTAAACGTCTTTTGAAATAGCAAACCATAGGGAATGACAATACGTTTATATTTAGTAGTTCAATATTAAGCATGTTTTAAAATTGCTAAACTATAGAGAATGACAATCCGTTTATTTGTAGTAGATGGTATTAAGCATGTTTTAAAATAGCTAAACTATAGAGAATGACAATCTGCTTATATGTAGTAGATCAGTATAAAGCACGTTTTAAAACT
>NW_013765177.1:0-849 GCF_000517525.1 Limulus polyphemus
CACACTTTTCTGCTTTCTAAACATTTTCATCTTTTTTTTGTTTCTCATTTTTCTTGTGTGCTTAAGAGTTATTTCTTCCAATTTTGTTTTTATCGGTGTTTCAATTTTGAGGTAACCTTCAAGCTGAAAGTCTGGTCACGTTATTCATTTTATTATTTGTCACTACACATCTGTCTCTATACCAAACTGTTGTGTAGGGAACTTTGAAATAGAGGGATTATTTTGGTATTGATAAGAAATTTTTATAGCGTAGTGTGTGTGTTGTTCTTATTGCAAAGCCACGTCGGGCTATCTGTTGTTTCCACCGGGGGGAATCGAACCCCTGATTTTAGCGTTGTAAGGAATTGTACAAGACTCTAATAGAATGTTCGGGCAAAAAGCACCTTAAACAGTAAAGATTCAGTTCAAATAACACTTTATAAACTTTACTATTGACTGCTAAGGTTGTACACATATAAAAATGCACAAAAAAGCATACATGATAGTTAGACTTGCAAGGGAAAAAAATCCGCTCAAATTGGCCCGTTTGTAAGTATTATTATTATTCCATTGTCAGCCTCCAACAAAAACGGATTGGTATATTGCACCCAAGTCTTTTGTATAATATTAAATAAAGTACTGCGAAGGTCGATTTGTTTCTTCTACATTTTACATAAACTAAAAACATCATAATTCTAGTGTAAACAATGTTATCATTATCCCTTGAAGTGAGCTTTGTTACAAATATTTGATGTTCCTTTAAAAAGCTTAAGTTCAGAGTGAAACAGGAATTGCCAGCCAATAATAGATGAACATTAGATGACTGTAACATGTAGATACTCGATGCTTTGTACACTATACAATCGGTGT
>NW_013765178.1:0-3755 GCF_000517525.1 Limulus polyphemus
TGAGAGATATGCAGTCGCTCGAATTTTTTTTCCTCCAGTTCGAGATGGAAGTCCCTATGTTATTTGTTGAAGAAATTCATATTCACGACTCTAAGCGGTGGATCAGTCGGCTCGTGGGTCGATGAAGAACGCAGCTAGCTGCGAGACTTGGTGTGAATTGCAGGACACATTGAGCACTCATTTTTCGAACGCACATTGCGGCTCCGGGTCACGCCCGGAGCCCTGCCTGTTTCAGGGTCGGAAAACAGTCTCCTAGGCAGTGTTTGCTTATAGCAGGCAGTATCTAGCTGACAAGCCACATTGGTCTCGTCGGGAAGGCGTCCAGCAGTCCCGTAGACCGAAAGTGAGTTATAAAGGTGTCTCGAGCCGTCCAGAGAACAATAGCTTTCCGCGAGCCAGCCGGAAGGCAGTGATAGGCGGCTCTCCTCCGGCCGGAGGCGTAGTGGGTACTTTGTACACGATTGCCCATGCCATCTGGTTTTGTCCTAAAGAGTTTGAAAGAGACGCGAGAGAGTTGTCGACCTCAGATCAGACGAGAGTACCCGCTGAATTTAAGCATATAAATAAGCGGAGGAATAGAAACCAGCAGAGTTCTTATTGTTATATCACTGTTAGTGTCATTCTTTCCTCACTTATTATTGTACTATCAATGTTATTGCCATTCTTTTCTCAGTTATTATTGTAATGTCAGTGCTTTTGTCTTTCTCTGCTCAGTTCTTATTGTAATATTAGCACTATTGTCATTCTTTCCTCACTCGTTATGGTAATATCAGTGCTATTGTCATTCTTTTATCAGTTCTTATTGTAATATTTACGCTACTATCATTCTATCCTCACTCATTATTGTAATGGCAATAGCACTGATATTACATTAAGAACCAAGGAAAGAATGGCAATAGCACTGATATTACAATAATAACTGGGGAAAGAATGACAATAGCACTGATATTACAATAATAACTGAAGAATAAATGACAATAACACTAACATTACAATAATAAATGAGAAAAGAATTACAGTAGCACTGATATTACAATAATAAGAGATGAAATATAAACAATAGCACTGTTATTACAAAAATTAAGTGAGGAAATAATGAAAATGGTACTGATATTACAACAAGAACTGAAGAAAGAATGACAATAGAACTGATACTACAATAATAAGTGAGGAGAGAAAGACAAAAGCACTGACATTACAATAATAAGTGAGGAAAGAACGACAATAGCTCTAATACAATAGCACTGATATTACAATAATAACTGAGGAAAGAATGACATTAGCAGTAATATTACATTAAGAACAGAGAAAAAAATGGCAATAGCACTAATATTACAATAATAATTGGGGAAAAAATGACAATAGCACTGATATTACAATAATACAAAAGAAAAGAATGACAAAAGCACTGATATTACAATCAAAACCCCCCAAAAAATGACAATAGCACTGATATTAAATCAAGAACTGAGAAAAAGCACTGACAAAAGCACTGATATTACAATAATAACTGGGGATAGAATGTCAATAGCACTGATATTACAATAATAACTGATTAAAGAATGACAAAAGCACTGATATTACAATATTGAGTGAGGAAACAATGACAATAGCAATGATAATACAATAATAAGTGAGGAAAGAATGACACTAACAGTGAAATAATAATAAGAACTGATAAAAGAATGACAATAGCACTGATATTACAATAAGAACCGAGGAAAGAATGAAAATAGCACTGGTATTACAATAAGAACTGAGGAAAGAATCCTTCTTTCCTCACTCATTATGGTAATATCAGTGCTATCGTCATTCTTTTATCAGTTCTTATTGTAATATTTACGCTAATATCATTCTTTCCTCACTCATTATTGTAATATCAGAGCTATTGTCGTTCTTTCCTCACTTATTATTGTAGTATCAGTTCTATTGTCAGTCTTTCCTCAGTTCTTATTTTAATACCAGTGCTATTGTTATTCTTTCTTCCTTCTTTTTGTAATATCAGTGCCATTTTCATTCTCTCCTCACTTAATTTTTGTAATAACAGTGCTACTGTAATTCTTTCCTCAGTTCTTATTGTAATATCAGTGCCTTTTTCATTCTTTCCTCACTTATTATTGTAATATCAGTGCTACTGTTATTTTTTTCTTAGTTATTATTGTAATGTAAGTGCTATTGTCATTTATTCTTCAGTTATTTTTGTAATATCAGTGCTATTGTCATTCTTTCTCCAGTTATTATTGTAATATCAGTGCTATTGTCATTCTTTCATCAGTTATTATTGTAATATTAGTGCCATTTTAATTCTTTTCTCACTTGTTATTGTAATATGAGTACTATTTGTCATTCTTTCTTCAATTATTATTGTAATATCAATGCTATTGCCAATTTTTCTCAGTTCTTAATTTAATGTCAAGGCTATTGTCATTTTTTCTAGGTTTTTATTGTAATATCAGTGCTTTTTTCATTCTTTTCTCGGGTATTATTGTTATATCAGTGATATTGTTATTCTTTCCTCATTTATTATTGTAATATCAGTGCTATTGTCACTCTTTTCTCAGTTCTTCTGGTAATATCAGTGCCATTTTCATTTTTTCCTCACTTATTATTGTAATATCAGTTTTATTGTCATTCTATCCTCAGTTCTTATTGTAATATCAGTGCTATTGTCATTCGTTCCTCAGTTACTAATGCAATATCAGTACCATTTTCATTCTTTCCTCTGTTCTTATTGTAATATCAGTGCTATTCACATTTTTTCCTCAGTTCGTATTGTAATATTAGCGCTATTGTCATTCTTTCCCCACTCATTATTGTAATATCAGTGCTATTGTCGTTTTTTCCTCAGTTATTATTGCAATATAAGTGCTATTGTCATTCTTTGCTCATTTATTATTGGAATATCAGTACTATTGTCATTCTTTCCTCTGTTCTTTTTGTAATATTAATGCTATTGCCAATTTTTTTCAGTTCTTAATTTAATGTCAGTGCTACTGTCATTTTTTATTAGTTTTTATTGTAATATCAGTGCTATTATTATTCTTTAATCAGTTTTTATTGTTATATCAGTGCTTTTGTCTTTCTTTCCTCCCTTATTTTTGTAATATTAGTGCTATTGCCATTCTTTACTCAATTATTATTGTAATAACAGTGCTATTGTCATTCTTTCCTCAGTTATTATTGTATTATCAATGCTATTGCCATTCTTTTCTCAGTTACTATTGTAATGTCAGTGCTTTTGTCTTTCTTTCCTCACTTAGTATTGTAATATCATTGCTATTGTCGTTATTTCCTCAATTAATTTTGTAATATTACTGCTATTGTCATTCTTTCTTCAGTTACTTCTGTAATATCAGGACTATTGCCATTCTTTTCTCAGTTCTTAATGTAATATTACTGCTACTGTCATTCTTTCCTCAGTTATTATTATAATATTAGTACTATTGTCATTCTTTTTTCAGGTTTTATTGTAATAGCTGTGCTATTTCCATTCTTTCCTCACTCATTATTGTAATATCAGTGCTATTGTCATTCTTTCCTCAGTTATTATTGTAATATTAGTGCTATTGTCATTTTTTACTCAATTATTATTGTAATATCAGTGCTATTTTCATTGTTTCCTCAGGTTTTATTGTAATAGCTGTGCTATTTCCATTCTTTCCTCACTCATTATTGTAATATCAGTGCTATTGTCATTCTTTCCTCAGTTATTATTGTAATATTAGTGCTATTGTCATTCTTTCCTCACTTATTTT
>NW_013765179.1:0-851 GCF_000517525.1 Limulus polyphemus
CCCACAAAACTTTTCCGGCCAAATTAGTATCTTTATCGTAACAGTATTTCTTTAAATATAAAATTTCTAGCACAATAGAAATGAATTGTGATCGTAGACAACGAAATGTGTAAATCCACTTGTATATAGACCGTACTTTATGAAACTTTAACCTAATTTAGGCCTAAGTTCGATAAAGAGATAAATTAACACTGTAACCTATGTACTTTTTTTAATTTAGTTTAGTTAGGACTAAACTTTACTGTACTTAATACTATCGATAATAAACTTATAATGTTATTCTACGACCTAACGTAAAACCTTTTTTAAAACTTTGATAAGTTTTTAATATTCTGTTGTACAAAATGGTTAGTAAAGTATATTTACATTCCACTTTTGTTGTTACTTCTTGTTTCATACAGCAACAGCAGCGATTTGATCACTGAACTTTGCAGCTCTCTGCCGTAGGCAGACTTTGTCATCGAGTGAATAATGCGCATGCGCGGTTTTTCTTGATGGAAACATTCTAACTACGTCTGCTTAAGTAGCAGGTTCTCGGTCAGAAAGCGTAACGGTCGTAAATACAAACAAGCAGAATAATAGTGTTACGTCTCCGTTTGTTAATTGATTTTCCGTAACTTCGTTCCGACGAAACTTAAGCGACACAAGTTCTTTCTTAATAAAAACTGGTTTATTCTTTCCGAATATAACTTTACCGATACACTCAACTTCAACAATTGCGCTAAACAAACGCTATAACAACGAACGTGCTCAATAATACTTCTGACTGCAGATCAATTACTCACTGTCTACACACATTACCACGTCACGTTGTCACCCTCTTTTATATACCCGACTACCCTATATCTAGT
>NW_013765180.1:0-1116 GCF_000517525.1 Limulus polyphemus
TTAAGATAAACCGTTCGAGTTTTAACTGATATTTCATGACTTTATTCCAGACAACTTGTTTCTTTCTCTGGCCTTTAGTTCTCCATCGTATTATTTCTTCTCTAGGATGGTTTGCTACGTTTTGTGTGACAGCGACTGTTTCATTCATAGGTAAGATAGGTCAGAATCAAGTGTTGTTATTCAAGGAATAAGATGTGTTCTTATTTACTGTATTTCAACATATTTGTTTCTAGTATTTTGTATGATTTGTTTCACTAGTATATTTTTTTATATATGACATTAAGCTATATAACCGTCACAATTTGGCTGAGTTTTGCTCCCACATTTGACCAGCTGAACCTTGTCTGTAGTTATAATGCTGTTGCTAGGTGACAATATTCCTTAACATTAAATCTTTGCTCCCTTTGTTTTTGTACTTGTATTTAAACCCTGTATCCTAAGATGTAGATCCTACCTGAAGAAAACAGACCAATGTTCTGTTAAAATATGTAGTAAGTTCTTTCACAATACACCACTTCATTATACTTATATATCGTTGTTTGTTAACTTAATATCATATTAGCATAATTTGCTTCGATACACAATTGACTGATTTGATTTACTTAACCTGAAAGTAGTTGTATTATCTATACAAAACCAACTTTAAATGTTATTTTCTATTCTCAAAACATTTCAATGGTTTTCAATACACATACAAACGAAAGACAGCAAGATGTGTACTAAATGTATATCACATTATTTTAAGTTGGTAAGGACGAGCTGAAAAGGTGTTATAAAGAGAACCTCTTTCTTACATAAATACATATGAAAATTCTGCTGTGAGTGTAAACATAATTTAAAAAATAACCTAAAATAGAAGTCCATGCCACATGGGTAAGTTTAATGGTTAATCAACTTGGTACAAACGTGTTTAAATTTTATGTATTTTAAGTTTTAAAAATCGTTCTGTAATCTCAAAGATTTACAGAATGTACAGAAGTAAATACAACTTAAAAAACGTTGAAGATAAAATCAATTTTATCAATAAGCGGCATTTATAAAACATTCTCTTATAAAACACTTAAGAAGGATTTGTGTAATGTGTAGGATCACGCACATATATTTATTCATGTACAT
>NW_013765181.1:0-849 GCF_000517525.1 Limulus polyphemus
GAAGAGAGAGATTACAACTGTTGTTGGAGAAAAAAGAAAATAAACAAAAAGAGAGATTACAGCAGTGGCAAGAAACTTGCAACAGTGGCAGCTCCAAGAGCAAAATAAACAAGAGAGATTACAGCAGTTGTTGGAGGAAAAAGAAAAGAAACAAGAAGAATGAGAAAATAAACAAGAAGAGAGACTACAGCAGTGGATGGAGGAAAAAGAAAATAAACATAAAGAAAGTCTCCAACAATTGAAAGAAAGCCAGCACACACAAATGGAAAAGATTAGTAAATTTCAAAGCGAATTAAATACATTAAAGGATGACTTATTGTCTTTTACACAAGGAGGATACATTAATCATCGACTTAATCAGCTCCAGACAATGGGAAGCCCCTTCCAGACTTCGCAGCTAAACCCTAATGCAGACATCTTCAGTCCTTTTAGAAGTCACAGATATGATTGTCAGCAATAGAGGTGATCTAGTACGAAGGAAGCCACAGGAATTCGATAGTAAGGCACCGTGGGAAGCATATAGAGCACAATTTGAGCTCCTGGCAGAGATGAATGGATGGACAGAGGAGCAGAAAGCAGTATATCTGGCAACGAGCTTGAAGGGACAACCACTGGAAATACATGGACAGTTGTCAGCAGACGACAGACACAACTATAGAGCACTGGTAGCTGCTCTTGAACTCAGGTATGGAACCAAAAATCAGTCTGAAGTCTACAGGGATAGGTTTAGGACGAGAGTCCGTGCTAAAAGGGAGAGCCTGCAAGAGCTGGCACAGGATTTGGAAAGTATAACACACAAGGCCTACCCAACTGCGCCACCCAATGTCCTTATGTTGTTGCTGATGGATC
>NW_013765182.1:0-851 GCF_000517525.1 Limulus polyphemus
GAAGGATTAAAGGAAATCTGAGTTATAAAAGCTGTTCGTATTGGACAATGATTCAAGACACAAGGAATAAAGGAAATCATAGTTGTAAGATCTGTTCGTATTGGATTATGATTCAAGACACAAGGAATAAAGGAAATCATAGTTGTAGGATCTGTTAGTATTGGACAATGATTCAAGACACAAGAAAAAAAGGAAATCTATGTTATAAGATCTGTTAGTATTGGATAATGATTCACGACACAAAGAATACTGGAAATCTGAGTTATAAGATCTGTTCGTATTGGACAATGGATCAATACACAAGGAATACAGGAAATCTGAGTTATAAAATCTGTTGGTATTGGACAATGATTCAAGACACAAGGAATAAAGGAAATCTGAGTTATAAGAGCTGTTCGTATTGGACAATGATTCATGACACAAGGAATAAAGGAAATCATAGTTGTAAGATCTGTTCGTATGGGAGAATGATTCAAGACACAAGGAATAAAGGAAATTTCAGTTATAAGATCTGTTAGTATTGGATAATGATTCAAGACACAAGGAATACTGGAAATCTGAGATATAATATATGTTCGTATTGGACAATGATTCAAGACACAAAGAATACAGGAAATCATGATTGTAAGATTTGTTCATATTGGACAATGATTCAAGACACAAGGAATAAAGGAAATCTGAGTTATAAAATCTGTCCGTATTGGACAATGATTCAAGACACAAGGAATACAGGAAATCAGAGTTATAAGGTCTGTTCATATTGGACAATGATTCAAGACACAAGGAATAAGGGACACCAGAGTTTTAAGATCTGTTCGTATTCGATAATTATTCAAGACCTAAGCAATAAA
>NW_013765183.1:0-850 GCF_000517525.1 Limulus polyphemus
AGTGGAGGGGTGTGCTTGCTTCACTAGTATCTTCAGTTGAGGACTGTCGAAGGCATCAACAAATTGATCCCTCAGCAACAGCTTGAGAACATTGGGCGGTGCAGTTGAGCAGGCCTTGTGAGCCATACTTTCCAAGTCCTGTGCCAACTCTTGCAGGCTCTCCTCTTTAGCACAGACTCTAGTCTTAAGCCTAGCTCTGTAGACTTTGGACTGATTTTGGGTTCCATACCCGAGTTCTAGAGCAGCTACAAGTGCTCTATAGTTGTGCCTTTCGTCTGCTGACAACTGTCCAAGTATTTCCAGTGGTTGTCCCTTCAAGCTCGTTGCCAGGTATACTGCTTTCTGCTCCTCTGTACATCCATTCATTTCTGCCAGGAGCTCAAATTGTGCTCTATATGCTTCCCACTGTGCCTTCCCATCGAATTCCTGTGGCTTCCTTCGCACTAGATCACCCCAATTGCTGACACCCATGTCTGAAATGTGACTTCTGACAGGACTGAAGATGTCTGCATTAGGCTTTAGCTGCAGGGTCTGGAAGGGGCTTCCCGTTGTCTGAGGCTGATTAGGTCGATGACTAATATATTCTCCTTGAGTAAAAGACAACAAATCATCCTTTAATGTATTTAATTCACTTTGAAATGTACTAATGTTTTCCATTTATACTTCCTGCCACTGTTGTTGACTTTCCTGTAGTCGCTGCTGACTTTCCTGCAACTGTTGGAGACCTTCTTCCTGTTTCCTCTCTTGTTCCAGTTGCCACTGCTGTAATCTCTCTTCTTGTTTATTTTCTTTCTCTTCCAACCACTGCTGTAGCTTCTCTTCTTGTTTATTTTCTCGTTCTTCTTGTTTC
>NW_013765184.1:0-1669 GCF_000517525.1 Limulus polyphemus
CTGATAGAATTCCGAAATGTTTATCCATGTCCCCTTTTGTCAATAAACAATGTTGTATATCATAAGTGTCGTAATCTTGTTTATAATCAAACTTCATTTTCCTTTGAACACATCGATTGCTAATGTTCTGATTCGATGATATGGAAATGATACTCTGCGTGTATACCATGCCTGTGAGAAATAGGACTTTAAAATTAAGAAAGTTAATCTCAATATTTGCTTCCTTACTGAATGCAAGCTCCGACACGTCATTCCTAAGTTCCTCCATTTTAAATTATCCAATCAAAATCTACAAAATTCTTCAACTTACAGGACTTGTCAAAAGAAATTGTTGGATCAAGAACTCACTGAAAAGTTTAACGTCGATACAACCAATCTTCGGAACGCCATTGTTAAATTAGATTACACCCTTCTACTAAACAAGCTAAGCCAACACAACGACAGAAAAATTGCCCAAATTGAACATGTCCAAAATGTGAAGCTGAGCAAATTAACTAACAACTTTTCTGATAGTTTTGATCCTGATAATTTGATTGTGAACCTCACTAATATTACATTAAGTAACCAATGTAAATCCGCCCTAGCTAAAGGACTTAATTTCTCTCTTCCTCCACGAAAACTGAATTATGCTAATTTTCTTTATCCATTCGAACTGCTATACAGAAATCTGAAAGACCTTCCCATGTCCGATAAAGGCAATCTTAATCAATCCCATGATTTTTTTATTACTAAATTAAAAAATCTTGCTCTGTCTACATTTTATAATTTTAATAGTAAGAGAGAACCTAACCCTCTAACCCCTGACGAAATCTTAGCCTTAAAATAATTGTCACTAAATAAAAACATCCGGGATAGTATATTCATTAGTAGTGAGTGGCTGAAGTATAGGTACAAGAAATTTAGCAAGTTTGTAACTAGGTGTGCCTATAGTAGAAAGAATGGGTCGGAGGGGGGAACCTGTTTTATGAATTTTTGGAAGGCCATATAACATACCAGGATGGGAGCCAGTGGGATAAAGCAAAGAAGCAACATTTTTCAGATATAATATTTTTGTTCTTTAGTTCTCTTATGTATCTTTGGATTTTTTTATCATGTTGGATGCTAACAGATAAAGGGTCATTGTTTAAGGTTTTAAATTTTGTAGAAACGTCCAGAATATCGTGTATTTTATTAACGTAGTCATTTTTGTTCAGAATAACAATGGTGTTGCCTTTATCAGGGTGTGTAACATGGGGTTCCTTCCACTTTGAACGTGAACTAAGTCAACTACCCCCTCAGATAATCTCTTCATGGCGAGCTTTGATGTTACCTCCCTCTTTACAAATATTCCCTTAAATGAAACTATTAACATATGCATATCTGAGATTTCGCGTAATAACATTCCTCTAAATGGCTTTTCTGAAAATCAAATTAAGACCATGCTGGATCTTACCACTAAAAATTCACATTTCCTGTTCAACAACACCTTGTATGATCAAATAGATGGCGTTGCGATGGGCTCCCCACTAGGTCCAACTTTAGCTAATGCATTTCTCTCTCATTACGAACAGAAATGGCTTGACACCTGTCCAGTTAACTTTAGGCCTGTTCTATAGAGAAGGTATGTGGATGACACTATTATTCTTTTTAATAACAGTGATCAATGCTCAAAATATTTAGAATACCTTAA
>NW_013765185.1:0-850 GCF_000517525.1 Limulus polyphemus
TGAGCCCTCTTCTTAGAAAATGGATGAGTTGAAATTGAGCCCTCTTCTTAAAAAATCCTGGTTGGTCGTCTGGCCTTAATAATTATTTTATCATTAGTTCGTTCAATTTCTAAAAAAAATGTTTTATGTACAGTAAATAAATCATTTCTATGTGTATTGAACAAATACTTTAATTAATTATTTATAGATTTGTTCATTCTCCTTTTTATTTGAGTTCGGTTTTATATTTCAGATTCAAAGAAATGAGGGACTGGCTTAAAATCTTATTATTTTCATCTGTAACGGTAAGCGAATTAGAAATATTGAATAATTTATAAAGTCTGTCATCTTGCACTTTCGGAAGCTGAGTCACAACTAGAACAAAGTTGAGATGATTTTGTTTTATTCGTTTAACATCCAAGATATAGTGAAAAACGAACTTTAGGAAGGGTTTTAATAAAATCTTATAACCATCTGAGATGTTGTGCGTTGTCAAATGTCCTGAATGAAAACAGTTATTTCTGATATTGAAACATGAAAACCGTTCACAGGTAAAAACAAAACAATCTATCCTACCTAACTAGTGGTATTGTTATTTTATATATACTAGTATTTATCAATCTTGATGTTAAAAGAGCATATGCAATGATTTTCCATGGTTTTAATATGTATGGCAGATTGAATAAAGCTAAATAGCTATAATTTTCTTTTCTTTGTTGTCTGTTACCAATAGTCTTTTATCACGACTAAATATACACCTGGAAAAAAGTTAAGCACCCCCGTGTTTTTTTCAAGTGATTCAGATTCGACATTCTTGTGACTGATTATAAATTACCATTCAATGTAAACGTGTTTATCAAATGAAATTATG
>NW_013765186.1:0-847 GCF_000517525.1 Limulus polyphemus
TTAGGAACATTCAATGTCGGTTTCAAAACATGTAGTGTTTAAAACTTAAAACTCTTTTACTGGAGGTTAACATTGATTATCCAGGTTCCAGACATAAGTGACACCCCACATTCTGTAGGTCAGATATATCCGGGTCACAACCAAAAATTAATCATGGTGAGAAAGTGTGTATGAACAGACATTACTTATTAAAGTAGTTCCTGTTAAGTAAGGTTTGTTACGTTAATCTTGCTCTGATTCTGTCCGGTTGTTATCATAATTTAGAAACGAAAGTATGTTATTTGTCACTTACTAGAAATATAGAACGTAACTTTGAATCTATAGATCTGGTAAAGAAAGAAGACTACAAACCCAGATAAAAGTGATAGGCGCATTAAAGTATAATTTCAAAGTGTAAATAAAAACTCTCGACCATAGTGATTAAATAGTTAAACGTAAATTCATAAGAGACTAAAAAATTACTCGCAGCCACAATAAAAACATCGAGGAATAAATTATAAGGAAGATTATCATGTAATGTATCTTGGTTTTTAGAGATACTGGCGGAAGTAAGACACAGGAGTTGCACCGTTTATTAGTTTATCTACAACTACGCCGGCCTCACATGATTAAGAAAAATAATAATACAAAATTAGTAGTTCCAATTATTCCGCTACAATATTAACATATTAACATAATAAAATCATGTATATATATACATATATAGTAATTAATTTTAAACATAAAATAGTTAATGATCTACAGATTTCTAAAATTTTGCATGATTCTGTAATACAAAATATGTTTCCTTTGACCCATTTAAAACTTATTACCAGTTTTATATTACGAAATTCCAATAATACTGCTT
>NW_013765187.1:0-849 GCF_000517525.1 Limulus polyphemus
AGGGTAAATTAAACTCGGTTGTTGATTGCATAGTTATATATATATATATTGCTACATGTTAATTCTTGCCTTTGCTATTATGTAGGGATGATGAAAATGTCATTTCAACTATCTTGTTTTCATTGTTCTTGAAGGATTGATATTAGCCATCCCTACATTTACTTCTTTTTTTGAAAAGTTTTTCTTTACTTTTTTACTTGTTAGTGTTTCAATAGACATTGGGGTTGTATTTATAACCAAGTTCTAAATACAATGAGGTTCCTACTGTAATATTTATTGTTTATCTGTTATTGGCTGATAATTCCTGTTTCAACCTGTACTTAAGCTTTTTAAAGGAACACACAATTTCTGTAAGAAAGCTAACTTCAAGGGTTAATGATAACATCTTTTACATTAGAATTATGATTTTTTTTTAAATTACTACTAGCTATTAATAATACTTATAAAAGCGGATACTCCGTTTGAAACTATGTCACCTCAGTGAAATTGGTTGACACCATTGTATTGGTTTTTAAGTTATCATGTAATAAAAAAGAAGCATATGAAAGAAGAACAAGAAATTCAAACTGTTGCTATGATACTTACGGACATTCCCAGAACTAGGGACTCGGTCATTACATAGGTATTGTTATAATAGCAAACACTGTATAATATTGTAAAGTTCTGATAACCTATTGAGGAGATATTTAAAATAACATTTCGATGAACAACCCGAGCAATCCCTACATAGGAGTGCTACTACCTACCTGATACTCTACAAAGTGTCGGAAGGTGACTTTGAATGCAACTTGTTTTTTGGTGAAAAAGTATGGTTTGTATCGAACGTCAGCAGTGTATTACAGTGTCTAA
>NW_013765188.1:0-848 GCF_000517525.1 Limulus polyphemus
AGTCATCTAGGTGGCTATTACAAAACTTTCCAATTCCTGTCCCAGTGTCCAATTGTACTTTTCTACCAACCCATCACACTGTGGGTGAAGTGGAGTTGTCCTGGTCTTTCGTATGCCAAACAACTTGCAGCAGTCATGGAACACAGCTGATTCAAAGTTATGGCCTTGATCAGAATGCAGTTCGTATGGCATACCAAACCTGAATAAGAAATCACTAATAGCCAAAGCTACAGTTGTAGCTTCATGATTTGGTATTGCAGGCCACTGGGTGAAATAATTCATCACCACACAAATGTACCTGTTTCCAGCACGAGTTTGGGGCAAAGGACCAGCAATGTCAATGGCTACTCTTTCCATTGGTGTGCCAACTTGATATAACTTCATTGGAGCACGTCCCTTATGCTTGGATCCCCTCTTAGCACAACATGTACTGCAGGTCCTGCACCATTCTTCCACATCTTGCCTCCTACCTGTCCAGTAAAATCTTTGTTGTAGGTGACTCAATGTCTTCTTAACTCCGAGATGTCCTCCTGTTAAATTATCATGGGATCGATGCAGCACAACTTCCCGTAACTTTCTCGGTATAACTGTTTGCCAAGTCGTCACTTTCCCATCTGTAGTTTCCCATCTCCGGAGAAGAATACCATCTTCAAGCTTCAACTGGTCTTATTGTGTCCAATAGTTCTTTGTCACTGGGCTTATGCTAAACACCTTCTCCCAAGCAGAGCACAAAACACTTGCTTGTAGAAAATCAATTATTGGCTTCAAATTTTGGTGTTTCTCCTGTTCTGCTTTAATATCTAAACTTGGTTCCACTTCACCATCATCAGCTTCTCCAGTCACTTCAG
>NW_013765189.1:0-1184 GCF_000517525.1 Limulus polyphemus
CAGGCCTATTATATATATAAGTACAATATCAAACAACTACGTTCACTTCTATTATAAATAACAGGCCACTATTAAGTAGAATTACAATATCAAACAACTACGTTCACTTCTATTATAAATAACAGGTCACTATTAAGTAGAATTACAATATCAAACAACTACGTTCACTTCTATTATAAATAACAGGCCACTATTAAGTAGAATTACAATATCAAACAACTACGTTCACTTCTATTATAAACAACAGGTCAATATTAAGTAGAATTACAATATAAAACAAGCCACGTTCACTTTTCTTATATGTAATAATTAACCGTTATATACTAATACAGTATCAGGCAAGCCACGTACACTCTGTTATATGTAATAATTAATTGTTATATATGAATACATTATTAAAAAAGCCATGTTCACTTTTGTTATATGAAATAGTAAACCGTTATGTATAAATACAATATTAAATAAGCCACATTCACTTCTGTCATATTTCTCCAACTCTGTAAAATTCCACAAGTTTTGTTAACGCCAGGACAGTTTCCACAATTTTTGGTTTGTCATCGTCAGGACAATTTCCACGAGTTTTGTTTGAGTCAGGACAAATTCCACAAGTTAGGTCAGCGCCAGGACAATGAGACTTTAGGAGTCTTTATCAGTTGCAAAATGATTCATGTTATGAGGTTTATGGAAGAGTGCAAAGCTTGTGACGATCAGTCACTGACGGAAGGTTCAAACCTAGATGTGCCGCTTTCGCTCTTTCAGTTGTGTTAGCTTTATAACCATAACAGGCAATAACACTGTCAGGTTAAGAGTAGCCATGTAGCCATGTTTGCTGCTGGTTTATCTTCTTTTGGCTAGCATTTCTAAATCAGAAGTGGATATCTAAACCCAACAAAGGTGAAAGCTTTATTGTTTGCGTATCGAAAAACATTTTCCTATATAGGAGGCTAAACGTTCTAAAGTTTTCAAATTACAGATGTTTCTCCATGTTATCATTGAAGGCTTAACGTTCTAAGGTCTTGAACCCAGGGCTATTTTCCATGTTATCATTGAAGGCTTAACGTTCTAATGTATTGAACCCAGGACTGTTTCTCTATGTTATCATTGAAGGCTTAACGTTCTAAGGTATTGAACCCAGGGCTATTTTCCATGTTATCATTGAAGGCTTAACGTTCTAAGGTTTTGAA
>NW_013765190.1:0-850 GCF_000517525.1 Limulus polyphemus
TGGTTATAAATTCTGTAACTAGTGTTACACATATGTGTTCATGGAGTAGTTGTACCAAGTAAGGCTAAAAATGAGTATGGTGGTTATAATTTAGGTAACTAGATAAACACCTAGGTGTTCGTGGAGTAATTGTACCAAGTATGGCTAACGATCAGTATGGTGGTTATAAATTAGGTAACTAGAGTTACACATATATGTTCATGGAGTAGTTGTACCAAGTAAGGCTAAAGATGAATATGGTGGGTATAAATTCGTTAACTAGAGTTACTCCTAAGTGTTCATGGAATAGTTGTACCAAGTAAGGCTAAAGATGAATACGGTGGTTATAGTTTGGGTAACTAGAGATACACCTAGGTATTCGTGGAGTTGTTGTACCAAATAATGCTAAAGATGAGTATGTTGTTTACAAATTCGGTAACAAGATTTACACCTTGGTATTCGTGGAGTAGTTGTACCATGTAAGGCTAAAAATGAGTATGGTGGTTAAAAATTCGGTAACTAGAGTAACACCTAGGTGTTCGTGGAATTTTTGTACCAAGTAAGGCTAACGATGAATATGGTGGTTATAAATTAGGTAACTAGAGTTACACCTAGGTATTCGTGGAGTAGTTGTACCAAGTAAGGCTAAAGATGAATACGGTGGTCATAGTTTAGGTAACTAGAGTTACACCTAGGTATTCGTGGAGTTGTTGTACCAAATAATGCTAAAGATGAGTATGTTGGGTACAAATTCGGTAACAAGATTTACACCTAGGTATTCGTGGAGTTGTTGTACCAAATAATGCTAAAGATGAGTATGATGGTTACAAATTCGGTCACAAGATTTACACCTAGGTATTCGTGGAGTAGT
>NW_013765191.1:0-849 GCF_000517525.1 Limulus polyphemus
TTTCTAAAATACAGTTACCTAAAATCCCTACAATGTAACGTGTTCTAAGGTACAGTTATCTAAAATCACTAGAATGTAACGTTTTCTAAAATACTGTTACCTAAAATCACTACAATGTAACGTGTTCTAAAGTACAGTTACCTAAAATCACTACAATGTAACGTGTTCTAAAGTACAGTTACCTAAAATCACTACAATGTGACGTGTTCTAAAGTACAGTTACGTAAAATCACTATAATGTAAGGTGTTCTAAAATACAGTTACCTAAAATCACTACAATGTAACGTGTTCTAAAGTACAGTTACCTAAAATCACTACAATGTAACGTGTTCTAAAGTACAGTTACCTAAAATCACTACAATGTAACGTGCTCTAAAGTACAGTTACCTAAAATCACTACAATGTAACGTGTTCTAAAATACAGTTACCTAAAATCACTACAATGTAACGTGTTCTAAAGTACAGTTACCTAAAATCACTACAATGTAACGTGTTCTAAAATACAGTTACCTAAAATCACTACAATGTAACGTGTTCTAAAGTACAGTTACCTAAAATCACTACAATGTAACGTGTTCTGAAGTACAGTTACCTAAAATCACTACAATGTAACGTGTTCTAAAGTACAGTTATCTAAAATCACTACAATGTAACGTGTTCTAAAGTACAGTTATCTAAAATCACTACAATGTAACGTGTTCTAAAGTACAGTTATCTAAAATCACTACAATGTAACGTGTTCTAAAGTACAGTTATCTAAAATCACTACAATGTAACGTTTTCTAAAGTACAGTTACCTAAAATCACTACAATGTAACGTGTTCTAAAATACAGTTACCTAAAATCACT
>NW_013765192.1:0-850 GCF_000517525.1 Limulus polyphemus
CCTTAGTGTAACTCTAGTTACAGAATTTATAACCACCATTCTCATTTTTAGCCTTACTTGGTACAACTACTCCATGAACAATTAGGTTTCACTTCAGTTACCGAATTTATAACCACCATACTCATCTTTAGCGTTATTTGGTACAACAGCTCCACGAACAACTAGGTGTAACTCTAGTTCCCGAATTTATAACCACCATACTCATCTTTGGCTTTAGTTGGTACAACTACTCCATGAACATCTAGGTGTAACTCTAGTTTCCGAATTTATAACCACCTTACTCAGCTTTAGCCTTTCTTGGAACAACTACTCTATGAAAACTTAGGTGTCACTCTAGTTACCGAATTTATAACGACAATACTCATCTTTAGTCTTACTTGGTACAACTACTCTTTGAACACATAGGTGTAACTCTAGTTACTGAATGTGTAGCCCCATACTCATCTTTAGCGTTATTTGGTACAACAACTCCACGAAAACCTAGGTGTAACTCTAGTTACCGAATTTATAACCACCATACTCATCTTTATCTTTACTTGGTACAAGTACTCCATGAACACCTAGGTGTAACTCTAGTTACAGAATTTATAACCACCATTCTCATCTTTAGCCTTACTCGGTACAACTACTCCAAGAACATTTAGGTGTCACTTTATTTACCGAATTTATAACCATCAAATTCATCTTTAGCCTTACTTGGTATAACTACTCTATGAACACTGAGGTGTAACTCTAGTTACCGAATTTATAACCACCATACTCATCTTTAGCCTTTCTTGGTACAACTGCTCCATGAACACCTAGGTGTAACTCTAGTTACTGAATTTATAACCAACCTACTCGTCTTTAG
>NW_013765193.1:0-1416 GCF_000517525.1 Limulus polyphemus
ATATATAATTTATTTTCATATATAAAACAAATGTACTAGTGAAACAAATCATGAAAAATAATATAAACCAACATCTTTGAAATACAGTAAATGAGAACTCATTCTATTCCTGAAATAAAAAGAGTTGATTCTGACCTATCTTACCTATGAATGAAACAGTCGCTGTCACACAAAACGTGGCAAACCATCCTAAAGAAGAAGTAATACGATGGAGAAATAAAGGCCAGAGAAAGAAAGAAGCTGCCTGGAATAAAAAGTATTGAATTATCAGTTAAAACTCGAACGGCTTATTTTATGTATTGTAGCAAGATATCAACTTTATTTCTGATATTTTCAAATCTAGAAGATCATATTTCTTTAATGTAAGTAAACCTTCACTAAGAGGGTTGGTCTTTAAATAAACTTATCTATATAGATGAATCATTTCTTTAGCTAAACATTTATTTGAATATCGGCAAAGTTACGATTCGGTAATAAAAATATTGATATTATGGTGTTTTTATCAACATGTTGGTGATCCTTGATCTAAACTTACTGCAGCCGGAATACAAACAAAAGTAAGAGGAAATGTTGTGAAGAGCCCACAAATCCAGATCATGTACAGAATTTTCCTCCGTAAGGTGTCGCCACCAGAGTGAACAGTAATACTGACTTTATTCCCAGTAAGAGAAGAATCGTTAACTAAAGATTTATAGATACATATTTATATATATATATATTATAGGTATTATGATTCTATGCCACTAATGATAAAAAACCTTTAAATAATAAAATAACCATATTATTCTGTCCTAATTTTCTCTAAATATATATATTACTTTGTGTATCCTTTTATTTCTGTGAGGAAAATTCAGGACAAAATATCTTACAAGGTAATGATGTGTAAATCGAAGTAACTTGTGTTGTTATAAATAATTATTGAAATAATATTAGTTGTATCAAGTGTATACAGTCGTTATAGCTCAGCGGTTAAATAGCGGGCTTATGATATTAAAATTCGGGTCTCGATCCCTGCCGCGGGAACAACATAATCCCGTTGCTTGCTTTACAAATAAAGTGAAAATACATGTGTGTAATGATATACAAAGATATGGAAACAGTGAAAATTATTTTGAAAAATTTAGAAAACAACTCTTTTGGGAGACTGATTAAAATAATTCAATGTAACACAGAGAAAAGGATTATCTGAACAATTTCACCTCACATACCTAATCAGTACTTAATGTTGTTTAAGCCCACAATCACTCGACTGAGGGCATGAACAACTCCAGCTACAGAACCAGTGGTGGCTAGAAACCTGTCGTCTTGTATAAACGTCTGTCCATATGTCTGAAAAACAGTAAGAAAGTATTTTTTAAGTCTCAACACAGTCCTATTGTTGGTACTTAGTTTGTAACTACAAGTTATTCTTATTTT
>NW_013765194.1:0-844 GCF_000517525.1 Limulus polyphemus
CAATTAGTCATACCTAATTTTGAAATGTTAGACTAGAGAGAAGGCAACTAGTCAGACGTAACCACTTTGAGCTCTTGATCTACTCTTGTCTCATCAAATAATGGAATTTGACTGTTACTCTTCTAGCAAACCTATAGCCCTAAGGTGTGGAAGGCGTTTTTGTGGTGACGAGAGATGAACCATGAATTTTTGAATCTTCATTCTGACCATACTAACTATTTGTTTACATCTGACCCAAACGAACATAAATACAAATTTTATCGAAACACTATTAATTTCTTTGTTTATAAGTACAATGGATTATCTGTGTTCTTCTCACTGCGGGAATTGAAAGTATAATTTCTGCATTATAAGTCCTCAGACATACCGCTGAGCTATCCCTTTAGACTGGATGAACATTTGTTTAAGTTGTTATATTTGTCAGTGTTTTCATTTTGGATGCAGAGTATCACTCAATTAAAACTTTAACCTTGCCTGTTTTGAGAACTTGCAAAATGCAGATTTGCTAATTGACATTTAATGACTTTTCTTGCAGAGAAGATAGTACGTGACATGTAGGAATAGAATGTTATCCACCTTAACAGCGAATCGGATAAGAAGAACGGGCAGCTTCGCCGTAAAGCTCAACTTCCATCAGACATAGATGAGTTTTGTGTGCAAGCCTGGCTGTTTTGGTAATTTTTCTTATATAGCCAGGTTTGCCACTATAAGATATATATATATATATTTAAAGGTTGTGGAATTTTCACTTAACTTTCGTAACTTGGTTGACTTTACTACCTTTGCTTTTCTATAGTGAAATTAATAAGGGCAACATTTGTTTTATTTTTGTTAATTAATTTTC
>NW_013765195.1:0-1112 GCF_000517525.1 Limulus polyphemus
GGAAAAGCCCAGTGTTAATATTGATGTCAACACATCTGTTTTCTGTACTGGAAAAGCCCAGTGTTGATATTGATGTCAACACATCTGTTTTCTGTACTGGAAAAGCCCAGTGTTAATATTGATTTTTTTTCTCTGCTCACAAATATTCTTCCTTCTTACAATGATACACTGCACGTGACCAGCTTCCTCTGCACGTGACCAGCTTCGACGATAAAGGTAATTAACGAATGACATGGTTAGGGCCCTGAGGTTGGACCTCTAGAAGAAGTTATGAACTGTATAAGTGTTTCTTTTAACAGATTTTTGTGTGTGTAAGAAACAAAGTATTATTTTAATCGCACAATTTTTTTTTTTAAACTTACACGTAAAAGGCAGCCATATAATTCACAACTTTAAAACCACCTTATTATATAATAATAAAGAGAGAGAAATAACAAGAAGGAGTGTTTATTTTGTTTATCGGGCTCTGGGATTCACATATATAGTTATCTATTTATTTACCGATTCCTAATAAAACTGCGACTTGCCGTCAGAAACAAAGCAAACAAACAAAATCACCAAAACTGTGCATGAATATGATTAGAGCAATTAAGGAAATATAACAATTATCGCATTCAGGAGCAGTGCTGTTATTTATAATGTTGGCTTTGTTCCTGTTGATACCACTCATAAAAGGAAAGCAGCCTGAGCTTCGAGTTACTGTTGACAAGAATCGATACACGTCTAGTGTTATTTGTTGACAAGAATTGATACACGTCTAGTGTTATTTGTTTACGAGCATTAATACATGTTTAAATGGTGTTATTTGTTGACGAGCATTGATACATGTCTAAATGGTGTTATTTCTTGTGACAGTAGTGAACTAGTGATTTATATTTCGACTGTATAAATACAACTGACAGTAGCGAAGTAGTGATTTATATTTCGACTGTATAAATACAACTGACAGTTGTGAGCTAGTGATTTATATTTCGACTGTATAAATCCAACTGACAGTAGTGAACTAGTGATTTTTATTTCGACTGTATAAATACAACTGACAGTAATGAACTAGTGATTTATATTTCGACTGTATAAATACAACTGACAGTAGTGGATTTATATTTCGACTG
>NW_013765196.1:0-1287 GCF_000517525.1 Limulus polyphemus
ACCCTACGATTTCGCGTTCGACGAAAACTTCCAGTACCAGTTCCTGTGTTCTCAACATTTTTATTCCGACGTACAAGAACCAGTCTTCGAAGAAGATTACCACCAGACAGTTCCACCATTACCATCAACTTCCCACCAGCCAAGCCTTTTTTTTAAATGATCTATTATACCTAATGTATACTAACCTTTACATTTTCTCTTCATTTCAGCGTCCACCGGATACGATCGGGAAATATTATTTTCGGCGCCCCGGCCGTGAAAGTAGGTTTTCTCGGGGTACTCACGTTTCCCCCACAGCAAAAATGTTCCCAGTAGGATCCTATGATCCCAACCCTGGAAAGCTTCCATTCCATTTTTCACTCACACGATTGCAAAAGTTACTAAAATAAAGTGTAAAATCTTTAATGATTTCAAAACTTGTAACAAAACCCTAGAAATATATGCTGATTTTATGGAACTTTTTATAATACCACCTTAACTTCACATTCCATATATTCATTAAAATTTCAATTGATTATTTGTTTGTTTGTTTTTTAATTATGCACAAAGCTACACAATAGCTATCTGTGATCTGTCCACCACGGGTATCCAAACCCGGTTTCTAGCGTTGTAAGTCATTGGGGGCATTTCAATTGATGACTCTTAAAGAATAATCCTTAATTCCGCGAGCGGGGCCAAAAGAAACAACTGTTTGAGAACGCCTATGATTATCTTTCAAGCCTGTTAGATTTCTCGATTTGAGCCAGAATATCAATATTGAAACTTCCCAGATGTTCATTTCTGAAAACAAAAATAAACTGTATATACAAGTCTGAATATTAACGAAAATCTTATTTACAAGATATTAATAAAATAATTTAACCACACATAATAAAACTAGCACATCATTCACTTTTCTGTAACTAAATATGGAATATAATCGACAATAACGAAATTAATATTATTCTGTTATTCAACCTATCCATTTAGTTTGGTCTTTTCTTTAAAACAAAATTTTCATATTGTATTTCATTTTATCGTCATATAGAGACAATCAGACTATGACGTAACAGAATTAAAACCTCACTTGAGATGATTACGGTTTCGGAATTTATTAATAGAATAAATATAAAATAAATTGAAAGCGCCTTTGTAATATATTAGTGGTTTTAATTATTATATTGTTAAATATTATTTTAGTTAAATCGTCTTTGTAATATATTAGTGGTTTTACTTATTCTATTGTTAATTATTATTTTATTTTATTTCCTTTAACATTATGTACACTGTGTATGATTTTAAAATTTT
>NW_013765197.1:0-850 GCF_000517525.1 Limulus polyphemus
CTATAACCTTGAACAATAATACTAATACAATACTATAACCTTGAACAGTAATACTAATACAATAATATAACCTTGAACAATAATACTAATACAATACTATAACCTTGAACAACAATACTAATACAATACTATAACCTTGAACAACAATACTAATACAATACTATAACCTTGAACAATAATACTAATACAATACTATAACCTTGAACAACAATACTAATACAATACTATAACCTTGAACAATAACACTAATACCATACTATAACCTTGAACAATAATACTAATACAATACTATAACCTTGAACAATAATACTAAACTGTCGATCAACTCTCTTGCGTTTCAATATTATTACACTGAAATAATGGAATGATTTTATAATTTTAATTTCACATCATGATTTAAATTTCTCGTACTCATGAAATATCACAGTTCCTTCGTATACTTTTATACAACACAAAACTAAATACAGAGTATTTGAAAAATTCTCTCTTAAAGCTACCATCTTGAACAAATCAGTTCATTTTAACATTATGGCACACAATACAATACCTGTTTCCCCCTTTGTTAGGCCTGCTAGCATCTGGTAAAATATGTGATAGTTCTTTTGGTTCGGAAGGGGACGCACAACCCTCGCCTACAGACAGAAACACTTGTGTTAATATAATAGGATTCAAAGTATTTATTTTTATAATAAAGAAAGAGAAATAAAAAACATCATTGTTAGAATTGTTGCGTCAGCGAGTCACGTGACTACTATGACGCAACGTTTCTAGAATTATCATGTACTTTGGCAAATGCTCTAGTATTTACTAGTAGGGTAGGTTGGTATATATAAGAGGGGACAACGTGACG
>NW_013765198.1:0-1288 GCF_000517525.1 Limulus polyphemus
CACCTAGGTGTATCTCTAGTTACCGAATATATGACCACCATACCCTCTTTAGCGTTATTTGGTACAACAACTCCACGAATACTTAGATGTAACTCTAGTTACCGAATTTATAACCACCATACCCAACTTTAGCCTTACTTGGTACAGCTACTCCATGAACACCTAGGTGTAACTCTAGTTACCGAATTTATAACCACCATACTCATCGTTAGCGTTATTTGGTACAACAACTCCACGAACACCTAGGTGTAACTCTAGTTACCGAATTTGTAACCACCATTCTCATCTGTAGCTTTACTTGGCACAACTACTCCATTAACACCTAGGTGTAACTCTAGTTACTGAATGTGTAACCCATACTCATCTTTAGCGTTATTTGGTACAACAACTCTACGAATACATAGGTGTAACTCTAGTTACCGAATTTATAACCACCATACTCATCTTTAGCTTTACCTTGCAATCCTACTCCATGAACACCTAAGTGTAACTATAGTTACCGAATTTATAACCACCATACTCATCTTTAGCCTTAACTTGGTACAACTACTCCATGAACACATAGGTGTAACTCCAGTTACCGAATTAATAACCCCTATACTCATCTTTAGCCTTACTTGGTACAACTACTCCACTAATACCTAGGTGTAACTCTAGTTACCAAATTTATTACCCTCATATTCATCTTTAGCCTTACTTGGTACAACTACTCCATGAACACATAGCTGTTACTCTAGTTACCGAATTTATAACCACCATATTCATTTTTAGCGTTATTTGGTAAAACTACTCCATTAACACTTAGGTGTAATTCTAGTTACCGAATTTATAACCACCATATTCATCTTTCCCTTACTTGGTACAACTACTCCATGAACACCTAGGTGTTACTCTAATTACCGAATTTATAACCACCATATTCATCTTTAATCTTACTTGGTACAACTACTCCAGGAAAACTTAGGTTTAACTCTAGTTAACGAATTTATAACACCATACTCATTTTTAGCGTTATTTGGTACAGCCACTCCACGAACACCTAGCTGTAACTCTAGTTACCGAATTTGTAACCACCATACGCATCTTTTGCGTTATTTGGTACAACAACTCCACGAACACCTAGGTGTAACTCTAGTTTCCGAATTTGTAACCACCATACTCATCTGTAGCGTTATTTGGTACAACAACTCCACGAATACCTAAGTGTAACTCTAGTTACCGAATTTATAACCACCATACTCATCTTTAGCTTTGTTTGGTACAACAACTCCACGAAACACCTAGGTGT
>NW_013765199.1:0-2817 GCF_000517525.1 Limulus polyphemus
TATTATTTGTATTCCATGAGGAAGTTTGTAGACATTTGATGGTGGTACCTGTATTACATGAGGAACTTAATATACATTTTATAAGTACCTATAATACAGCCAAAATGAGTTTATACTTGATGGTGTTATTTGTAATCCATCAGAAATTTAGTAGACATTTGGTGGTGGTACTTGTAATACATGAGGAAGTTAGGAGACATTTTATGGTGGTACCAGTAATATATGAGAAAGTTAGTTGACATTTTTTGGTGGTACTTTTAATACATGACGTAGATAGTAGATATTTTCTGGTGGTAACAGTAATAGATGAGGAAGTTAGTAGACATTTGATGGTGTTACTTGTAATACATTATGAAGTTATTAGACATTTTATGGTGGTACCAGTAATACATAAGGAAATTAGTAGAAATTTAATGATGGTACCTGTAATACATGAGGAAATTAGTAGATATTTTATGGTGGTACTCGTAATACATGGGGAAGTTAGTAGACATTTGAAGGTGGTACCTGTAAGACATGAAGAATTTAGTATGCATTTGATGGTGGTAACTATATTACCTGAGGAAGTTAATACACATTTCATAAGTACCTATATTATATAAAAAATGAGTTTAAACTTAATGGTGGTATTCCTAATATATGAGAAAGTTAGTAGACATTTGATGGTGGTACCTGTAATACATGAGGAAGTTAGTAGAGATTTTACGGTGGTACCAGTAATACATGGGAAATTTAGTAAACATTTGAATATGGTATCTGTATTACATGAGGAAGTTAATACACATTTCATAAGTACCTAACATACAGAATAAATGACTTTACATTTAATGGTGTTATTTGTAATCCATGATCAAATGTCTACTAACTTCCTCAAGTATTACAAGTACCACCATCAAATGTCTAGTAACTTCCTCATGTATTACAGGTACCACTATCAAATGTCTACTAACTTCCTCATGTATTACAGGTACAACCATCAAATGTTAACTAAACTCCTCATGTATTACACATGACAACCATCAAATATCTACTAATTTCCTCATTTATTGCAGGTACCACCATCAAATGTCTACTAACTTCCTCATGTATTACTGGTACCACCATAAAATGTCTACTATCTTCCTCATCTATTACTGTTATCACCACAAAATATCTACTACTATCGTCATGTATTAAAAGTACCATCACCAAATGTTTACTAACTTCCTCATGGATTACAAATAACACCATTAAATGTAAAGTCATTTATTCTGTATGTTAGGTACTTATGAAATGTGTATTAACTTCCTCATGTAATACAGATACCATATTCAAATGTTTACTAAATTTCCCATGTATTACTGGTACCAACGTAATATGTCTACTAACTTCCTCATGTATTACTGGTACCACCATAAAATGTCTACTATCTTCCTCATCTATTACTGTTATCACCACAAAATATCTACTACTATCGTCATGTATTAAAAGTACCATCACCAAATGTTTACTAACTTCCTATGGTGGTAACAGTAATAGATGAGGAAGTTAGTAGACATTTGATGGTGGTACCAGTAATACATGGGGAAGTTAGTAGACATTTGAAGGTGGTACCTGTAAGAAATGAAGAAGTCAGTATGCATTTGATGGTGGTACCTATATTACATGAGGAAGTTAATACACATTTCATAAGTACCTATGATACATAAAAAATGACTTTACATTTAATGGTGTTCTTTGTAATCAATGAGGAAGTTAGTAGACATTTGGTGGTGGTACATTTAATACATGACGATATTAGTAGATATTTTGTGGTGGTAACAGTAATAGATGAGGAAGTTAGTAGACATTTTGTGGTGGTACCAGTAACACATGAGGAAGTTAGTAAACATTTGATGGTGATACCTGTAAGACATGAGGAAGTTAGTATGTAATTGATGGTGGTACTTTTATTACATGAGGAAGTTAATACACATTTCATAAGTACCTATGTTATATATAAAATTAGTTTAATCTTAATGGTGGTATTCCTAATATATGAGAAAGTTAGTAGACATTTGATGGTGGTACCTGTATTACATGAGGAAGTTAGTAGACATTTTATGGTGGTACTAGTAATACATGGAAAATTTAGTAAACATTTGAAGGTGGTATCTGTATTACATGAGGAAGTTAATACACATTTCATAAGTACCTATGATACATAAAAAATGACTTTACATTTAATGGTGTTATTTGTAATCCATGAGGAAGTTACTAGACATTTGATGATGGTACTTTTAATACATGACGAAATTAGAAGATATTTTATGGTGGTAACAGTAATAGATGAGGAAGTTAGTAGACAATTTTTGGTGGTACCTGTAATAAATGAGGAAGTTAGTAGACATTTTACGTTGGTACCAGTAATACATGGGAAATTTAGTAAACATTTGAAGGTGGTATCTGTATTACATGAGGAAGTTAATACACATTTCATAAGTACCTAACATACAGAATAAATGACTTTACATTTAATGGTGTTATTTGTAATCCATGAGGAAGTTAGTAAACATTTGGTGATGGTACTTTTAATACATGACGAAATTAGTAGATATTTTATGGTGGTAACAGTAATAGATGAGGAAGTTAGTAGACATTTTTTGGTGGTACCAATAATACATGAGGAAGATAGTAGACATTTGGTTGGTGGTATCTGTAATACATTACGACGTTAGTAGACATTTGGTGGTGGTACTTGTAATACATGAGGAAGTTAATACACATTTCATAAGTACCTATATTATATAAAAAAATGAGTTTAAACTTAATAGTGGTATTCCTAATATATGAGAAAGT
>NW_013765200.1:0-846 GCF_000517525.1 Limulus polyphemus
ACGCACTTTACTTACGGTCACTACCGCTCACTTGACTCAATTATCTGCCTCTATATCTCTCTTCAATCTGCTATTATTCATGCCGTCACTCCTCCTCTCCGCTTTATTTGCTGGGCTTATATACAAAAATAGAGGGCGCCTGGCAAACACTAGAGTTGTCATGAACAATCATGATCCTTTTAGAAACTCATGACGTGTTACCAGCATCACGTGACTTCCGCTGTCGTAACAAATGAATAAAACTGATCTGACATACATAAGTATATAAGTTAATGAAATGTTCAAATATAGCATTATTTTCACTTAATTGAACACAGTATTATTATTTTTTTAAATTATAACGTTGAAACTATCAAAGGAATATTTATACTTAAGCACTGGAGATTGTTTCATCAGATTTATAACCTGTCAGAGCTTATTCCATCATTCCTGAAGAGATCTGGCTGTGAAGTTTTAATTATAGATAAATAATTGGATAGGAAATACTGAGGTATTTGGTTTATCAGTGGAGTCAAATATGACTATGTCAAATGGATGTTAAAATCTCGAATTAAACATCAGATTAAAAGTCACATATTCCTAGCCTAACACCAATAACACTTATGCTATTCCTGAAAACATCTGCATCACAGTAAACTGGGAACAACGAACCAGTAACTAATGAAAACCTTTGATTATTGTTACAACAGCGGATGTCACGCGACGCTGGGAGCATGCGCGCTGGAGTTTCTTGAAGGATCATGAATTTGCTCGCCAGCTCGAGTGTGATCTAGTGCCCTCTTTTTAGTATATATAAGCTTGGCAAAGAAAGCCAGCAGCAGATAGATAATTGAGTCAAGCGAACAG
>NW_013765201.1:0-848 GCF_000517525.1 Limulus polyphemus
GTCAATGTTCTCTTTAACATCTTCCACACTTGCATACGTTTTCCCATTTAGATGGTCATCTGATGGTACCATATCTGGAGAATATGGTGGATGGAGGAGAACCTCCCAACCCAACTTCATAATCTTGTGTTGCGTCAAACGTGCCACATGTGGACGTGCATTGCCGTGGAGAAGAGTAACACCTTTCCGATTGACGAGTTAAGAGCATTTCTGATGAAGGTCTTGATTTAAACGTTCCACTTGCTGATTATAGATATCTGCATTGACAGTTCGCTGTGGATTGAGGAGTTCTAAATGAATTTCTCCTTTGATGTCCCACCGATTGCAAAGCATCACTTTCTGCAGATGAAGTCCAGGTTTTGTGGTCGTTAGTGGTTTTTGTCTAGGACTGAGACATTGTTTTTGGCGTTTAATATTCGCATAGAGAATCCATTTTTCATCACTTTTGACAATTCTGTTTAAGAATGGTTCACGCGCATTACGCGCCAGAAGAGACGAAACAACGTTCATACGTTGGAAACAATGATCATCGAGAGTTCGTGAAGCACCCAAACACTTTCTTTGTAGAGTTTTCCCATATTCCTTAGATGTTTACGTATTGTTTCATGAAAGACAAGCAGCTTCAGGGTAATTTCACGAGTGTGTTGCATTGGGTTAGTCTCAAGAAGCGACTTCAGAGCATCATTATGAATTCTAACATGTTGGCCCTTGCCATCACAGTTCTTAAGGCTAAAGTCACCTGAACGAAATTTGTTGAACCATCGTTGACACTTACGAACGTTCAAAACATTTCAATAAACTTACTTTGTATATTCTTTGTTGGCTACAGAGGCGTTGTCTCCCTCCTT
>NW_013765202.1:0-847 GCF_000517525.1 Limulus polyphemus
AATGATTTTATTATTTCTATTTCATTTCTTAGTTCCTCAGAATTCCACAATGATTTTATTATTTCATTTCATTTCTTAGTTCCTCAGAATTCCACAATGATTTTATTATTTCATTTCATTTCTTAGTTCCTCAGAATTCCACAATGATTTTATTATTTCATTTCATTTCTTAGTTTCTCAGAATCCCACAATGATTTTATTATTTTACTTCATTTCTTATGTTACGTCTGTGTTCGTTTATTAATTTTCCGTATAATTTCTTTCGGATGAATCTTTTGCGATACAAGTCCTTTCTTAAATAAAACTAGTTTATTCTTTCACAGTACAACTTTGCAATACACTTAATTATCCACAATCACTTACACGCTATAATTCACAACGATTCACACAATTTATTTACGGCTTGGCTCGATTATCTGTCTCTATCTCCCTGGGCCCGGCATGGCCAGGTGGTTAAGGCACTCGACTCGCAATCTGAGGGTCGCGGGTTCGAATCCCCATCACACCAAACATGCTCGCGCTTTCAGCCGTGGGGGCGTTATAATGTGACGGTCAATCGCACTATTCGTCGGTAAAAGAGTAGCCCAAGAGTTGGCGGTGGGTGGTGATGACTAGCTGCCTTCCCTCTAGTCTTACACTGCTAAATTAGGGACGGCTAGCGCAGATAGCCCTCGTGTAGCTTTGCGCGAAATTCAAAACAAACAAACAAGCACACCCCTCTACCATGCAGGATGCAATGACCAGAGCTCTCGAATTTGAATCCTACGTTAAGTCCAGCACAGAGGTACCGAGGTTGGTACAGTCATCTGGATTCAAGACCAGAAAAGGTCAGCTTTCAGAGAGGTTT
>NW_013765203.1:0-850 GCF_000517525.1 Limulus polyphemus
CAGCTAAAAGGGCGAGCATTTTTGGTGGGATGGGGATTCGAACCCGCGACCCTCAGATTACGAGTCGAGCGCCCTAACCACCTGGCCATGCGGGCCTGTGATTGAATTGAATAAAATTATGTCCCTTTAACTAATATAACTTAAAGCTCATTATCATGGTCATTCTTCTGATCTAAACTTTCTTAATATTGGCAAAATGGCACATAATATCTAAATGTTTTAATATATATATATGAATGGCAGTTCAAGTTTCATTCAACACATTGAATTTTGGAGATGAATGAGTTGATTCTGGGAACTTCCCTAATTTAGAATTGGTAGACTAGAGTGAAGACAGCTAGTCATCAGTACCCATTACCAATCTTTGGGATATTTTTTCACCAACGAACAGTGAGATTTGCCATCACATTAAAACGCCCCAACGGCTGAAAGGGCCAGCATATTCGGTGACAGGGATTCACACCCGCGACCTTCAGATTGCGAGTCGAACGCCTTGACCACCAGGCCATGCCAAGCCCCAACTAAAAAGGATTAAAAAAAAAAGGAATAGGCAACATCACAACGTTTCGACACCATTACGGTGACATCTTTATAATAAGATTATAATAATAATTTTATTATAATATCATAAAAAGACGGATAAAAAATTAACTCCCCTATTAGTTGTTGTTGTTGTTGTTTTAACAGCACATTTAACAAATAAAGCACGACGAAACACGATTTTCTAAACTGCTTTAATTCTGATTTTTCAATGCAATTCAATGTGTTGAGGGCCCGGCGTGGCCATGTGGTTAAGGCACTCGACTCGCAATCTGAGGGTCGCGGGTTCGAATCCCCGTCACACCAAACA
>NW_013765204.1:0-1959 GCF_000517525.1 Limulus polyphemus
GGACGCTAATTGTTTCAGTTTTTAACTAAAATAATCACCTACTACCAAACATTCGCAGAAGGTAACTTATTGAAAGTTGCAGATTTTTCAGTCACTTCGAAGTTATTGTTAAATATATAACTACACGACATAACTGTAGATAACTTAAAAGTGAACCTCATTCAAGTGAAGGATAGGAATTTGTAATTATTTTTCGTGAATGTCAGCACGAGTTAACTATTAATGAGGTCGTAACTGTGGGGGATTTAATTTCTGTAAATTACTTATGTTTTTAGAAACTGTTCATAATGGTTTTATTCACTAACAGGACATGGAACCTACTAAGAACAACACAATTTTAGGTTTATTGTTAACGTCTAATATAGAAATGTTTTATAGAGTGAAGCTTGGAGAACGTCTAGGTGAAAATGTTCATTGCTCACTTTAGGCTTGATGTTTTCCTGAATGTGGGGATAAAGAATAATGAGAATGTTAAATAAATAATTTCTGTAGGGATGAGACAAGAACTTTGCTTTGTGAGTTAGGTAACTCAATTACTTACAGACACTGATCAAATATGGAAACTTTAAAAAATTTATATTTTTAAAATTTCAAGATAGATAAGTTTCGTATAGAAAGATAGATGGCCGCAAGTATAAAAACAAGGCTGACTCACAAAAGATATAAGGATAAAATTAAAGAAAAGCACTTAAATTTATAAATGTTATGATCGGAAATTTAGAGAATTACAGAAGATCAATAAGTTGCTTGAACAGAAAAATAGGAAGTAAAAATTTATTTGGAAAAGGTTGGTTGAAAATGTAAAAATTAATAGTTTGGATAGTATGGGAGTAGGGCCTGTGAGGGATGTTACAGGAAGGCTCAAATGTGTTCATTACGAGATGGCTGGGTTATCAACTTATCTTTTCTTTCAGTTTTTCTAATCAAATTGCAAGTACTATTCCTTATGGCTATCATGTCCAGTACATAACCCTCTTGAAAACTCTTGGGATGAATATCATCTGGCCCATGAATTTTGTCATTCTTTAAGCTTTCCAAGTTTTTCCATAACACGCCCACAATTGATGTGATAATCTTATTCGATCTGGTTTCCATCTAGCAACTGTTCAAGGGAATCTGGCACCTGCCTACTAATCAAAGACTTACAAACAATAGTAGCAAGAAGAAGATAAACTGATGCTGAAATACATATAAACAGTTTCTAGCCCTTTCCCTTCCCCACCCCCGTCTTCCCTGTGCGTTGAATGGGTACATCGGGTAGTTATAATTAAAAGCTATTTATTCGCACAAATCGGTATATAATCAAAATTAATTTGTAAAGCAGAATATTTTTTTCTCACAGCCAGCAACACACAAAACCTTAATATCATCAGCAAACTTAAATAATTTATTGACTTTTCTTCATCTAAGTTAATGCTGTAAATTAAAAAGTAAACTGAACCCTAAGGTACCGAACTTATGTCATTAATCCAGTTTAAATGAATTTCACTGATGACAGATCTCTGCTTTCCTCCATTCAGTCAGTTTTTTTTAATCAATGGATCAACCTACCCCCACATCTACTGAAATAGTTTTTTAAATAAGCCTTTCATATGGCAACTTGTTAAATACTCTGTGAAAATTCAGATACCAAAAATCCAGAACTATAACCTTATCTACATAATAGTAACCTTTTCAAAGAATGTCAAAAGATAAGTGAGACAAGATTTTCTCCAAGTTAAACCATATTGATCATTGAACTAAATTTTAAGTTTTATTAAATGACTTTGTAAAACATCCTTTCAAAACCTTTTCCCACCGCTGAAATAACACTAATAATCCTATAATCATTGGACAATTTTTGTTACTTCCCTTGAAAGGAGGGGCAACATTAGGAAACCTCCAGTGTGTTGTGTCTTCAAGAGGCTCATTTCACCGTGTCAATTATTTTCTCTCTGCTTCAGTTATCCTAATTTGTGG
>NW_013765205.1:0-849 GCF_000517525.1 Limulus polyphemus
GCCCAATAATGCATAATTTCATTTGATAAACACGTTTAGATTGAATGGTAATTTATAATCAGTCACAAGAACGTCGAATCTGAATCACTTGAAAAAAACACGGGGGTGCTTAACTTTTTTCCAGGTGTATATATGGTTCACGCTTTCCTGTCTCGCGTCTGTTGTTGAAATGTTCGGAGGGTGTATTGAACATTTGCTGTGACAAACATTAATACCAGTGTATTCCAAGAATAAGATTTACTGTTAGAAGGTCACCTTGCAGAACCATCTGTGTTTATATTTTACGTAAATCTGTTCCGCATATGTTTATCTACACCTATGTCAATTCGCAAAGCTGTACGTTGTAATGTTCTTTCACCATCAAAATACTTACACCCAAATTTATTTTATTCCAGCCCTGTATATATATATTAACAGCAAATTAATTAAAGAAATGCAAAAGAATGATAGTAAAACAACATAGCTTACCATAAGTAGCGCATATATATGAGCACGTTACTGACGCCAAAGCCGCTCATCGCATACGGTTAAGGAGCGGGAGCGGGTAGTCAAAAGTGGCTCACCAAAGTCAAACCTTTAGAACTTGCCGAAAGGTGTATTTAGATACATAAGTCATTATAGTAATAAGTTGGCTTAATGAGAAATGGGTAATGACAACAACCAATAACACAAACTAAACTAATGAGGTCATGCTAAAATGTTATACCCGCCACACTCAACCATTATTTCGTTATTAAATATGACAACAACCAATAACACAAACTAAACTAATGAGGTCATGCTAAAATGTTATACCCGCCACACTCAACCATTATTTCGTTATTAAATATGACAACAACCAATAACACA
>NW_013765206.1:0-849 GCF_000517525.1 Limulus polyphemus
TTGCCTGTATGTTTGTTCTACATTTCCATTTTTTTAAATTTAGTTTATTTTCTACAATTAACTGTATTTATACAATTTCTATACTTTTATTATTATTATTTTTATTATTATACTATTTTATATATGTTACTTCCCTTAGCTCATTTATAGTTTCGGGAACATGTTCTCGAGCCTTCGAGCCACTTGTTACTTGTTCTTTCAAACTAACCCTTATATTAACAGTTTCATTGTCATTGGTAACCTGATGAAGGGCTGTTGCCCGAAACGTCGTTTTCTTGTTTTATTGATAAAGTTATTTGAATTTGGCGAATTTTTCACCACTACTTTATATCCTAAAGAGAAACAGATCATTGCTTTTAATTATAATCTAAACCAATGCTTTGTGAATATAGTTGAGAGGTATACAAAACTTTTACACTTAGAGACAATAGCCAGGAAAATGAAAATGTTCTTCTCTAAATGGTGATCTGGAAATTAAGTTTTTGTTTATCAAAGAGTCGTCGTTCTTCTTTCAATGGTGATCTGGAAATTAAGTTTTTGTTTATCAAAGAGTCGTCGTTCTTCTCTAAATGGTGATCTGGAAACTAAGTTTTTGTTTATCAAAGAGTCGTCGTTCTTCTCTAAATGGTGATCTGGAAACTAAGTTTTTGTTTATCAAAGAGTCGTCGTTCTTCTCTAAATGGTGATCTGGAAACTGAGCTTTTGTTTATCAAAGAGTCGTCGTTCTTCTCTAAATGGTGATCTGGAAACTAAGTTTTTGTTTATCAAAGAGTCGTCGTTCTTCTTTAAATGGTGATCTGGAAATTAAGATTTTGTTTATCAAAGAGTCGTCGTTCTTCTCCAAATGGT
>NW_013765207.1:0-1729 GCF_000517525.1 Limulus polyphemus
AAGGCTGAAAGGGCGAGCATGTTTGGTGCGATGGGGATTCGAACCTGCGACCCTCAGATTGCGAGACAAGTGCCTTAACCACCTAAAAGTCGATAGATTCTATTCCTAACTAAATCTTGAGGACCATTGTTTTAAGTAACGAAACTGGGGCGTTTTTTTTTGTACTTTATCTTAATTTTAATTTCTTTTTTCTTCTGCAAAAGCCATTGCTTAATGGCCTAGAATTAGCGTGCTTAGACTATGAATACCAGTATCCATGTTTTGGGATCTACTGTCGCAGAAATGCACTCGGAAGCCCACAGGACGGCTATGCGCAGATATTCCTTTGTTTAGCTTTGCGCAAAAATTCGGAAAAAAACAACACTTATTTTCGTATGTAAGAGACGTTTAGGAGCGCTTAAACTAATGGCAAATCAAATACCCGGATCATGTTTCCCCAAGCACGGCATGGCCTGGTGATTAACGTTCTTGGCTGTGTATCGAAAGGTCCAAGGTTCAAGACGCTCTCCGCTCTTTCATACGTGATTGCGCTCTAAAAAAAGTAACAGTCAGTCCCGTTATTTGGTTGAAAAATGTTGACAAAAAAGGTACAGGGTACTGCTGGTTACCATAGTTCTAGTCAGTAGTTGGATGTACCTGAATCCTAAGGGTGTTCAATCAGTAGTTGGATGTACTTGAATCCTAAGGGTGTTCAATCAGTAGTTGGATGTACTTGAATCCTAAGGGTGTTCAATCAGTAGTTGGATGTACCTGAATCCTAAGGGTGTTTAATCAGTAGTTGGATGTACTTGAATCCTAAGGGTTGTTGAATCAGTAGTTGGATGTGCTTGAATCCTAAGGGTGTTCAATCAGTAGTTGGATGTACTTGAATCCTAAGGGTTGTTCCACACGATACTGGTTTTAGACGACAAATTAACAGTTTATTTGTTGCTACATCTTTAACACAATCACTATGCCGTCGCGTATTATGTATTGCTCATCATAGTCTCAAATCTCTGTTATAACAGTCCAAGAAACGTTTATTAACACCTCACTTAGGTTTTTGAGGTTTTCAAAAGGTAGTAAGGCCTTCAGTTTAACCAAAAAAAAACATCGCTCAAGTAGAAACCAGGCGAGTAGCCGAACAATCAAATGTTCTGCTGTTTATTCTGATTCTGTTCACCAATGCTCGAAGTTGTTGCGATGATTTACACACTAAAAAGGGGGGGGGGGATACAAAAGCAGTATAGCGTTTCACTACCTTCAACACACGATGTCCATCAAGACAACAAGCTAAACTGGTGCCTTCATACACAGCGACTGCCATTCGTTAATATTGACTATTTTAAGAAAAAGAGGTCAAAGAAGTAATATAGAAAAAATTAAATATGGATGATGTAGGGATCGCAATGCCAAAACGTACAGAAGCAAGGTAGGAATAGATACACAAAACCATACAAAAATCCCAACATAAGTAACCACTGAGTCTATGGGATTTAGCCATTGTAAGACTTAGTAGTATTATTTGAATAAAAACATTTTAACTGAAAGAAATTCAACATTTAGTTGTAGATAAAAGTATTTTATGGAAAGATTTCACTATTTATTTATGGTTTTTGTGTATTCATCCACATCTTGTTTCTCAACATTTTGAAATTGACATTCTACGTCTTATTTTTCTCAAAATTTGTTCATTGCTTGTTTGTTTTGTTTTGTTTTTTGGAATTTCGCGCAAAGCTACACGAGGGCT
>NW_013765208.1:0-1575 GCF_000517525.1 Limulus polyphemus
TAACTACAAACAACCACTTAAGTAGTTTTAGCATTCAGTTAGTTCACAATAATCTAACTACAAACAACTACTTAAGTAGTTTTAGTATTCAGTTAGTTCACAATAATGTAACTACAAACAACTACTTAAGTAGTTTTAGTATTGTGAACTAACTTTTTGACGTTTTAACTTTTTGACGTTTGTAATATATATTACAAGACTTTATTTTTCTAGTAAAATAAAGAAAGCTAACCTTATTTGGCGAAACAGATTGAATTTCTTTATCCATCGAACATCAGTTGCATAAAATGAATTAGCCATGGTACGTTCCTTGTAACCTTGCGAAGTGGGATTTTTAATGGATTGGTTCCTGTATGTATATATATATATATATGTTCAATATTCACATATAATGTGAAATACAGTATCTATGTCGATCTGCTTTACCTCTTCTCGGTGGCTCAGCGGTGAGCTTGAAGATAAAGTGAACAACTCGAGGTTCGATACTTGTGTGGGTAAAGCCCAGATAGCCCATTTTGCAATTGTTTTTTTTTTTGCATTAGAAACAAATAAACGAGTTAAGTTTAGTTTGAGAGTAAAACATTCAGTTGTCACTGTTGCTGTTAATATTCTCAACACCAGAGCATCTCGAGGTTGAGAAACGTCCTAGTGGATTTGTACACGTGTTTATTTCTAAATATAAGAGAAACAGATATCATGGAATATACTGTATGGATAATAAACAGTTTAACCTTGTTTGTTTGGATAATAAACAGTTTAACCTTGTTTGTTTGGATAATACACAGTTTAACCTTGTTTGTTTGGATAATAAACAGTTTCACATTGTTTGTATGGATAATAAACAGTTTAATGAAACTGTTTATTATCCATACAAACAAGGTGAAACTGTTTATTATCCATTCAAACAAGGTTAAACTGTTTATTATCCAAACAAACAAAGTTAAACTGTTTATTATCCATACAAACAAGATTAAACTGTTTATTATCCATACAAACAAGGTTAAACTGTTTATTATCCATTCAAACAAGGTCAAACTGTTTATTATCCATACAAACAAGATCAAACTGTTTATTATCCATACAAACAAGGTTAAACTGTTTATTATCCATTTGATCAAGGTCAAACTGTTTATTATCCAAACAAACAAGGTTAAACTGTTTATTATCCATACAAACAAGGTGAAACTGTTTATTATCCAAACAAACAAGGTTAAACTGTTTATTATCTAAACAAACAAGGTTAAACTGTTTAGTATCCAAACAAACAAGGTTAAACTGTTTATTATCCATTCAATCAAGGCCTTGTTTGTATGGATAATAAACAGTTTAAACCTTGTTTGTATGGATAATAAACAGTTTAACCTTGTTTGTATGGATAATAAACAGTTTAACCTTGTTGAATGGATAATAAACAGTTTAACCTTGTTTGTATGGATAATAAGCAGTTTCACCTTGTTTGTATGGATAATAAACAGTTTCACCTTGTTTGTGTAGATAATAAACAGTTTAACCTTGTTTGTTTGGATAATAAACAGTTTAACCTTGTTTAAATGGATAATAAACAGTTTCACCTTG
>NW_013765209.1:0-848 GCF_000517525.1 Limulus polyphemus
AAATTAGTAATGTCCGGAAAGTTCTTTATAAAGAAACACTAATCTACTTCAAAACAGGGCTCTCCAGATAGTTCCTTAAAAAATAATATAATTATACTTGAAAAGACCAATGTCCAGACAGTTCTATAAAAAGAAATATTAGAAAACAGTAATTTCTAGCTGTTCTTTACAAATAATCATAATTCTATTTTAAAACAGTAATATCCAGACAGTTCTTTATAAACGTACAATATTCTATTTAAAAACAGTAATGTTCAGACAATTTGCTGAAAAGAAATATTACGTTTATTTGAAAAAGTGCTCTCTAGAAAGTGCTTTATCAAGATAATATTAATGCACTTGAAAACAGTAATATCCAGACAGTTCTTTATAAATGTTACGTCTCCGTTTGTTAATTAATTTTCCGTAACTTCGTTCCGACGAAACTTTATCGACACAAGTTCTTTACTTAATAAAACTGGTTTATTCTTTCCGAATACAACTTTACGATACACTTATTTTCAACAATCGCGCTAAAACAAACGCTATATCAACGAACGTCAATAATACTTCTGACTGCAGTTCAATTACTCACTATCTTCACACACACATTACATTATCCTCCTGTCACGTTGTCACCCTCTTTTATATACCAGCTACCCTATATCTAGTAAATACTAGAGCATTCGCTAAGGTACGGGATAGTTCTAGAAACGTGGCGTCACACTAGTCATGTGACTCGCTGACGCAACACTGCCCCCCTCCTTAATATTGTTCGTCCCGAACAATAACAACATATAATAAACCAATTAACTTAATTAAAATGTACAGAATTACAAACACAAAATTACAATTCAACAAAGTCTCTT
>NW_013765210.1:0-850 GCF_000517525.1 Limulus polyphemus
TGTTCCCCACGTTAACAGACAGAAAACAACAATATAGAATTAATGAACATAAATATGTAAAATGATTTTTCCATGATTGCACTATACTGCATAGCTCTGAGGATTGGTTTCATAATGGTTTCGGGTGGTTAGGGCACTCGACTCGCAATTACCACCAAACATTCTCGCCCTTTCAGCCGTGGGGGCGTTATAACGTCACGGTCAGTCCCACTATTGGTTGGTAAAAGAGTAGCCCAAGAATTGGCGGTGGGTGGTGAAAACTAGCTGCCTTCCCTCTAGTCTTTTACCGCTAAATTATGGACAGCTAGTGCAGATAGACCTCGTGTAGCTTTACGCGAAATTCAAAACAAAAACTTAGTAGTTTACTGGTATTATTAGTTGCACTACATACTAGTGCCACCTACCGGAGACGATGATAAATTCGTTTACAAACATCAGTCAGGCTTCTCCCTTATATCAAACGGTATATGGTGATATTATCTGAAAATAAAACTTGTGTCGAATTTACAGATATCACCCATTTTCGGCTGGAAATCCTCTTAACAGGAATTTTTATTTTCAGGAATCTTCCACTTGCCATCTATATATCTTTACCACTAGTTACTCTCATCTACCTGATGGCCAATGTAGCGTACTTCGCTGTTCTGGGTCCTCAAGAGGTTCTCTCGTCCAACGCCGTTGCGGTGGTAAGTCATTCGTCAATTCTTTGTTCTTTTTGAAGTCCTGCTGTAGATGTGAGGTCAGTTAATTCCTATATACCTATCATATGTTTCTTTCTTTACAAAAACTGGGCTATACGGCACCAGCATAGATTTAAACTGATTACAAATATTATAAATTTTTCACGTGC
>NW_013765211.1:0-848 GCF_000517525.1 Limulus polyphemus
GTTGTCTTAACTTGTTTACTAATATTAGTTATGACTTTTGGAAGTCGTTGTTGGAAAGAAATCTTGTGATTTGAGACATCATCTCAGATAAGAAATTAATATATCCTAGAAACTGTCGGTTTTTGTGAAATTTTAGAAATGAAATACTTTTTTAGAAGATAACCAATATAAATGTCAGGAGCATTATTCATCACTTTGATATTGAATGCGATGACATTAACTGAATTAGTATATGAAACAAGGTTTGGATTATACCTTCTCTATAGACAATGCTGGTTGGCCTCAGTAATCACGAGGCAACGTACAGCAGGGTAAAGAGTTGGTGTACTAACAGAGGTGAGTAGTGGACTTCTCCATCCAAACAGATGATTTTAGAATTATGGATTAGATTCATTACTTCACTGAATAAAGTAGTAAAATTACAAAAAGTACTTGTTTGTTTAGAGTAACTTGAGGCCCATGAAATCTTGCTTGTATGTAAAGAAGGCACTACTTTGGAAAGTAATTAGAGCTCAACTCTAAGTTGGCACAGATCTCGAATGTGAGGTGCAAATTTGGCTTTGTTTGGATATTTAGAGCTAGGTTTGCCCTCGTAAGACAAGAGTATTTAGTAGGAGATTTAAACGAATTTTTAAAAGTTATTCCTAACTTTCAGTTGTGCATAACTTTAGATCTTTTACCTCAATATGACGAAACCTGTGTGTGTGTGTGGCATTTAATGGTGTTTAACTTTAACTTTGATATTATTTTTGCTTTATTTGAGTAACAGTTACATTAGTTTAACTTCTTCTGAGCCTGATTTCGGTTCACTTTTAAATGTAGCATTGAAACAAGCATAGTTTTCTTCT
>NW_013765212.1:0-2509 GCF_000517525.1 Limulus polyphemus
TATATTAATTCTCCTCTGTAAAGAATGAACTAAAATATATCTAAACTATCCTCTGTAAAGAATGAACCAAAATATATATTAACTCTCCTTTGTAAAGAATGAACCAAAAGATATCTAAACTCTCCTCTGTAAAGAATGAACCAAAATATATCTAAACTCTCATTTTCAAAGTGCCCCTAGTAGCTCAGCGGTATGTCTATGGGCTTATATTTCTAAATATCAGGTTTGGCAGACGTGGTGGGCACAAACAACCTATTCTATAGCTTTGTGCTTAACAAGAAACAACAATTTTTGTTAATGTCGGACTCTCCCGTGTAAATATTTAACTGTACAGAGAAAGTATGTGGCTTAGTTCTAAATCATCCGCATGCTTGTGTTATTCCAAAGCTAATTGAAAGTATTATAAAATAATATGAAAATACAGGTATCATAGTTTGGAATCACCTCTAATCAGACTGAGCAATCGCGGAAGGTACCTATAGGTAGCTTATAATGTTCTGTCGCGAGCGAAGAAATCAATACGTACAATTCACAAGCACGCAGTTTGGTCGTGCTGTGCGATACGTTCCTTGAGTTTATCTCGAAAAAAAAAATCTGTCAAATGACACGTGCATTATTTAACTTCCATCTCTATATTTTCGTCCCCTTAACATATGTTAGGGTTAGTGAGAATGATCTTTATAGGTTGTACGTCAACGTTACGTATCGAATTCTTATCTGGCTTTAAAATCAAAACACTGTGGAGTTAACGAAACCTCCTGCATTTCAAATCATTCCCTTGAGGACTTACAACGTATCGAACACTTTCAAACACGTGAACTTACAACGTATCGAACACTTTCAAACACGCCGGACTTACAACGTATCGAACACTTTCAAACACGCGGACTTACAACGTATCGAACACTTTCAAACACGTGGACTTACGTGTTTGAAAGTGTTCGATACGTTGGATACGTTGTAAGTCCACTGTAAACAACATAATACAAGAGATATTCCAAAGTTTTCTGTAACATGTTCTATAATATGTTACCAAAATAGATTAAAAGTCATGTCACCATCACGTGTTTGAAAGTGTTCGATATTTTGTAAGTCCACGTGTTTGAAAGTGTTCGATACGTTGTAAGTCCACGTGTCTGAAAGTGTTGTAAGTTCGCGTGTCTGAATACGTTGTAAGTCCGCGTGTTTGAAAGTGTTCGATACGTTGTAAGTCCACGTGTCTGAATACGTTGTAAGTCAACGTGTTTGAAAGTGTTCGATACGTTGTAAGTCCACGTGTTTGAAAGTGTTCTGGACATCCGGGCCAGCCTTTTGGGAGGGAATGATGTTCCCCAAGCTAATGCCATCCATTAATCTATTGATGAATTTACTTTGATTTGGTCTCATTATATGTCCTATTGCCCCTCCCCCCCCCTACAGTTATGAAAAGCTATCTAATTTAAAGTATACTTTAGATTTGGCCTCATTAAAGTAAGTAATTTTACACGAATTCTCCTTTTTAAAGAAAAAAGAAATTGGGGAATAATATTAAAGAAAATAATACACTGAGAAACGCAATTATTGAGCGACGATCAATGAGAGGCATATACATAAGGAGATTAGTTCAACGGCTCATTACTTGTCAAATGGAAGTTACTTCCGCACTTGTCAAACGGAAGTTACTTCCGCGAATGATCTAATAAAAGTCAACTACTTATCAAAACTTATTGTAAAACGAAGGAGAACATCCGTTATAACACGTATGAAGAAACAGTGATTTTCCTTAAAAGATTAATGTGTGTCTATGTGCAGTTTTCATTCATGTTTTAATTAAACACGCTGTCCTTTAATTACCTTCAAATTGGTCGTTCCTCTTTAAATTCTTTAAAAACTGAGGCATGTAAGTGAAATTAGTCTAACACACTTACAAGTCTAACAGGTTTAGTCTAACACACTTATAACGAGGGTAATCTTGTAGAGAGAGGATATTTTATCCTTTTAAACACCAACGTACACCCGAATACAACAAAATAATGCTGTTATAACCACCAACCGAATAGCTTTGTTCAAATACCAACGTACACCCAAATACAACAAAATAATGCTGTTATAACCACCAACCGAATAGCTTTATTTAAACACCAACGTACACCCAGATACAACAAAATAATGCTGTTATTAGCAACAACCGAATAGCTTTGTTCAAATACCAACGTACACCCGAATACAACAAAATAATGCTGTTATAACCACCAACCAAATAGCTTTATTTAAACACCAACGTACACCCGAATACAACAAAATAATGCTGTTATAACCACCAACCGAATAGCTTTGTTCAAATACCAACGTACACCCAAATACAACAAAATAATGCTGTTATAACCACCAACCGAATAGCTTTATTTAAACACCAACGAACACCCAGATACAACAAAATAATGCTGTTATTAGCAACAACCAAATAGCTTTGTTCAAACACCAACGTACACCCAAATATAACAAAATAATGCTGTTATAACCACTAACC
>NW_013765213.1:0-849 GCF_000517525.1 Limulus polyphemus
TATCGTCGGTAACAGTCACATCAGTGGTAGTAACTTCATCAAGAGCTTCATCGTTTCCCTTCTCAAAACTGAGTAGAGTTTCTTCTTCGACGGTGGTTTTTCAGGTGACACATCTTCAGCAGCATCATTTGTTCATTTGTTCACTTCGTCCCAACTGAAATGTCCTGGACCGTGATAACACCAAAGCCTGTTGGCATGCACCACTTTTGGCTTACCTCGCCGACCACATTTTATCCAGAAAGTCACGTCTGAGAGACGATCCACTATGTCATATGGGCCTTTCCATGGAGAAGACAACTTAGGAGACTTCTCTTTGGTCTTCCTGGGATTATACAACCACACCTTGTCTCCTGGTACAAAACTAACTTCAGTAGATCTCTTATTATAAGATAACTTCATCGAATCAGCAGACGTTTTCAAGTTTGAATGCACTTGATGGTGAATATCATCCATCCTTTCCGATAATGCTTTCACAAACTCTGATACATTTTCGGGCAACTCTTCATAAGGTGGGCGTCCCTTATGCTTAGGTCCCCTTTTAGCACTGCATGTTCTGCACCATTCTTCCACATCTTGCCACATACCTATCCAGTAAAATCTGTGTCGTAGATGAATCAATGTTTTCTTAACTCCGAGATGTCCTCCTGTTACAGTATCATGGGATTGACGCAACACAACTTCCCGTAACTTTCTCGGTATAACTGTTTGCCAAGTCGTCAATTTCCCATCTCTGGACAAGAATACCATTTTCAAGCTTCAACTAGTCCCATTGTGCCCGATAGTGCTTTGTCACAGGGCTTAGACTAGACACCTTCTCCCAAACAGGGCACACAGCACTTGCTTTTAGAA
>NW_013765214.1:0-847 GCF_000517525.1 Limulus polyphemus
ATCTTTAGCCTAACTTGGTACAACTACTCCACGAACACCTAGGTGAAACTCTAGTTACCGAATGTGTAACCCCCATACTCATCTTTAGCGTTATTTGGTACAACAACTCCACGAACACCTAGGTGTAACTATAGTTACAAAATTTATTACCACCATACTCATCATTAGCCTTACTTGGTACAACTACTCTATAAACACCTAGGTGTAACTATAGTTACCGAATTTATAACCACCATACTTATCTTTAGCGTTATTTTGTACAACAACTCCACGAACACCTAGGTGTAACTATAGTTACCGAATTTATAACCACCATAATCATCTTTAGCGTTATTTGGTACAACAACTCCACGAATACCATGGTGAACTCCTGTTTTCGAATTTATAACTACCGTACTCATCTTCAGTCTTACTTGGCGTTACTACTCCATGAACACCTAGGTGTAACTATAGTTACCGAATTTATAACCACCATACTCATCTTTAGCGTTATTTGGTACAAAAACTAAACGGACTCCTAGGTGTAACTCTATTTACCTAATTTTCAACCACCATACTCATCTTTAGCCTTACTTGGTACAACTAGTCCACCATCAGCTACGAGTAACTATAGGTACCGACTTTATAACCACCATACTCATCTTTAGCCTTACTTAGTACAGCAACTCCACGAACACCTAGGTGTAACTATAGTTACCGAACTTATAACCACCATACTCATATTGATCGTTATTTGGTACAACAACTCCACGAACACCTAGGTGTAACTCTAGTTACCGAATTCATAACCACCATACAGATCTTTAGCCTTACTTGGTACAACTGCTCCATGAACACCTAGGTGTAA
>NW_013765215.1:0-1038 GCF_000517525.1 Limulus polyphemus
AGCGAACGAACGTTAACTTCAACGATACCCTGTGACTGCAGTTCAATTACTCACTGTCTATCCACACATTACATTTCCCTCTTTTATATACCAGCGTAACCTATTTCTAGTAAGAACTTGAACATTCGACAAAGTACATGATAGTTCTAGAAACGTTGCGTCACGGTAGTCATGTGACTGCTGACGCAACATTATTATGTAGTGTTATACATGGGCTGTTCTCTACGTAAGAATACTTTTCTTATATTTGTGAGCTTTCGGCCCTCTTACCAGAGCCTTTATCGAGCAACACACATTCATTTATTTGTGGAGCACTGCTTTAAAATAAATGTCTAGGCAACAATCGTAACAGTAACTGACATCTGATATTTTGTACTTAATAATAGGGATCGACAAGGTTTCAAAATAATTCACGCGCAGAAAAACCACCCTAAAGACCTTAATGCAGTCAAAGTAAACACAGCAACAATTGGCAGCGTTATTGGCCGTAAACATTATTCGTAAAAACATAGCCTCCGCTACACAATCATCTAGTTCACAGTTCATTTTTCACGAACTCACAAGCAAATTAGACAATATATACCAATCAAGATATAATGAAAAGTGCAGAAAAGTCGGTCTTGACATGACAGATACTTATTCCATCCCGTCAGCAATGGCAATCGCGCTAGATGCCAACAAATTAATCAACATTGCAAACGGAAGACCCGAGTTAGGCCTATAAGCCAACGTTAAATTCCCACAGGTTGAGAATATAGATAGTGTTACGTCTCTGTTCGTTTGTTAATTTTCTGTAGAAATTCTTTCCGAAAAACTTTAGCAATACAAGTCCTTCTTTAAATAAAACTAGTTTATTCTTTCTCAATACAACTTTGCAATACACTTAATTTCCACAGTCACTTTAATAACTTAACAAACGCTATAATTCACAACGAACGATTTACGCCTACAACCGCGCTTTACTCAATTGTCCGTCTCTATCTCTGTCTGCCTGCCATTCAATTCCATTGTTTGGCGCACTTATATACAAGAATACCG
>NW_013765216.1:0-1603 GCF_000517525.1 Limulus polyphemus
AGGACAGGATGAACACTTAACATGGCACATACTGACAAGACAGGATGAACATTTGAAGCACAATAACAAAATTACGTCTGTTTTTGAGTCACTATTTCTCTAACTTTACAAATAAAATATGTTCGTATATAAGTACTTACAAGACCTGCTCTTTTGAGGGTTCCCTTCTACCCTAAGATCATTAAACACAAAACCAGCCTCATACTGGTTCTTATCGCTTGTGTATTTCATATATATGTATATAGACTTGTATAAAATATTACCCTTCAAATTAAACCAATAAGAGCAACCGTTCTGACATATTTTTCAGTCACCACTTGACAGAAAATGATTGGAGCATGCGCATTGATAACCTGTAGAAATCGTGAGAACTTTGGCAGTTGATGGAAAAACTTGAATGCAGGTAAAAATATACGTAAACAAACACACGTCAAAGTTTTAACCTGCATAGAAAAAATACTGATTAAGTTATGAGTTAGGCTTGAAGCAATAATACTTTCTTAATGGAACAAGAACAAAATGAAGAAACTTAATATCAAAACAATAATTACTACAATGCAGGGCTGATCATTTAGAAGAACCTGATAACTACCTACCGTTTATCGGTTTCACTGTTGTTTCTTCGGTGTACTTATTGACATCAGTAGTACCATTCTTGTTTCCAGAGAGGGATGTAAAATTTATGGTTTTGGGGGGTTGAATAAGAAACAGCCAATGTACTAAATACACAAGATCAGTATACTGACACGTGGCTGTATACAATGTACTAAATACACAAGAGTACCTACAAGATCAGTATACTGACACGTGGCTGTCAACAATGTACTAAATACACAAGATCAGTATACCGACACGTGGCTGTCAACAATGTACTAAAGTTCTATATAAGTTTATGCGTATGGTGTTCTAAGGTACATAACTTTACGTAAATGGTGTTCTAAGGTATACTTCACAAAAGGCTTAGCTCTCGAGATTGCTTCGAGGAAAATTAATCCACTTACAGGTCATCTTTATTCAAAATTTGACACTTGTATCATAGCTTTAATCAATCTGTTATTTCGTAGAACTTTGAATGATTCGATTCAGACTTTGATACACTCAAATGTGACCTGCATACACTATTCCCCACGATATCATCCACTAGAAACACTTGGTTATGCTTACTTCTTTACAAGTCTTTATTAGTCTACTGTAAACTCTGCGTCACAGAGATATATTACAACCTTCTAATATATATATATATATATATGTTGGTTCAGCAGTGTCTCAAATCCTTCTGGTGCTTCAGTGTACTGTATCGCAGCAATTGTACAAATTTGGATAACATTAGAATCAAGTTTAAAATGAAGATCACAGCCACATGTCGGTATACTGATCTTGTGTATTTAGTACATTGTTGACAGCCACGTGTCGGTATACTGATCTTGTAGGTACTCTTGTGTATGTTCTACCTCCCAGTGGCACAGCGGTATGTCTGCGGACTTACAACGTAAAATCCGGGTTTCGATACCCGTGGTGGGCAGAGCACAGATAGCCCATTATGTAGCTTTGTGCTCAATTACAAACAAACAAACAATATCGTCCCATACACGTAAACGTATAT
>NW_013765217.1:0-849 GCF_000517525.1 Limulus polyphemus
GCTTGCTTCACTTGTATCTTTAGTTGTGGACTGTCCAAGGCGTCTATAAACGGTTCCCTCAGCAACAGATTGAGGACATCGTGTAGTGCAGTTGGGTAGGCCTTGTGTGCCATACTTTCCAAGTCCTGTGCCAGCTCTTGTAGGCTCTCTCCTTTAGCATGGACTCTAGTTCTAAACCTAGCTCTGTAGACTTTAGAATGATTTTGGGTTCCATACCTGAGTTCTAGAGCAGCTACTAGTGCTCTTTAGTTGTGCCTGTCGTCTGCTGACAACTGTCCAAGGATTTCCAGTGGTTGTCCCTTCAAGCTTGTTGCCAGATACACTGCTTTCTGCACCTCTGTCCATCCATTCATTTCTGTCAGGAGCTCAAATTGTGCTCTATATGATTCCCATGGTGCCTTCCCATCGAATTCCTGTGGCTTCCTTCGTACTAGATCACCCCTATTGCTGACACTCATGTCTGGAATCTGACTTCTGACAGGACTGAAGATGTCTGCATTTAGGGTTTAGCTGCGGGGTCTGGAAGGGGCTTTCCGTTGTCCGAGGCTGATTAGATCCATGTCTAATATATCCTCCTTGTGTAAATGACAGTAAATCATCCTTTAAGGTATTTAATTCACTTTGAAAATTCATAAGCTTTTCCATTTGTACTTTTTGTTTCCTTTCTTGTTCCAGTTGCCACTGTTGTAGTCTCTCTTCTTCTTTATTTCCTCGTTCTTCTTGTTTCTTTTCTTTTTCCTCCAACAACTGCTGTAATCTCTCTTGTTTATTTTGCTGTTCGAGCTGCCATTGTTGCAGGTTTTATTGTCACTGCTGTAATCTCTCTTCTTGTTTCTTTCTTTTTCCTCC
>NW_013765218.1:0-1521 GCF_000517525.1 Limulus polyphemus
AAACTATAACTGCTCCACTACATGATTTGACTAAAAAGACCATAAGTTCGAATGGACAGTTTCTTGCTAGCATGCTTTCAAGACAATGAATGAAAAACTGGCCTCAGCTCTACTTTTAAAGCTTCCAAATCCCCCACTGCCATACATACTGGGTTGTGATGCTAGCAATGTTGGAATTGGAGGAGTGTTGTCTCAGAAAGTGGGTGAAAACGAATATGTGGTGGCCTACTTCAATAGCATTTTGAGTAGACCAGAGAGGAACTACTTTCTAACACGCCCCCCAGTAGCACAGCGGTATGTCCGCGGACTTACAACGCTAAAATCCGGGTTTCGATACCCGTGGTGGGCAGAGCACAGATAGCCCATTGTGTAGCTTTGTTCTTAATTACAAACAAACAAACAAACTTTCTAACACAGAGGGAACTCCTTGCTACAGTACAGAGTCTGACATATTTCCATCCTTACCTGTATGGGGCTAGGTTTACCAATATGACAGACCATGCTGCATTATGCCTGTTAAGATCATTAAAAACCCAAAAGGACAACTGGCACATTGGATCCACTGGCAACCGAAGTTCCTGACCAAACATCAACTTTGCTGTAGTGTATCCAGTGGCTTCATGCTCTGCTGTCCTATAGGCCATCAACAGTGGAGGGAGTAAGACATCCTAGTCATCTTGGCGACTATTACAAAACTTTGCCAATTCCTGTCCCAGGGTCCAGTTGTAATTTTCTACCATCCCATCAGACTGTGGGTGAAGTGGTGTTGTTGTTGTATTTCGTATGCCAAAGAACTTGCAGCATTCTTGGAACACAGCTGATTCAAAGTTACGGCCTTGATCTGAATGCAGTTCATATGGCATACCAAATCTGAAGAAGTCACTAATAGCCGAAGCTACAGTTGTAGCTTCCTGATTTGGTAGGGGACCCAAGCATAAGGGACGTGCGCCAATGAAGTTATATCAAGTTGGTGCACCAATGGAAAGAGTAGCCGTCGACATTGCCGGTCCTCTGCCCCAAACTTGTGCTGGAAACAAGTACATTTGTGTGGTGATGGATTATTTCACCAAGTGGCCGGAGGCATATGCATAGATTTTCTGAAAGCAAGTGTTTTGAACCCTGCTTGGGAGAAGGTGTCTAGTCTAAGCCCTGTGACAAAGAACTATTGGGCCCAATGGGACCAGTTGAGGCTTGAAGATGGTATTCTTCTCCGGAGATGGAAAAGTGACGACCTGGCAAACGGTTATACCTAGAAAGTTACGGGAAGTTGTGCTGCGTCAATCCCATGATACTGTAACAGGAGGACATCTCGGAGTTAAAAAAACATTGAGTCACCTAAGACAGAGATTTTACTGGATAGGTATGACACAAGATGTGGAAGAATGGTGCAGAACATGCAGTACATGTTGTGCCAAAATTATTGGCTTCAAATCTTGGTCTTTCTCCTGTTCTGCTTTAATATCTATATTTGGTTCCACTTCACCATCATCAACTCTTCCAGTCGGCTTGACTTCAGCTTGA
>NW_013765219.1:0-848 GCF_000517525.1 Limulus polyphemus
ACAATACAACAAAATCATCGTGCAGTTCAGGAAACACAACAAGGAAACAACTGAGTAGCGTCCGGGTTGTCCTGGTCCATCGGAGCGGACAAAAAGGGCTGTCAAGAGGAGCATTGAAATGGATCCCAGATTAACGACTGCAGAAGTGGACAAAGTTGGTGGGATGAGCCCGAAATCTGTTCAACAGATTCTTCACAGATTGGGTTATCGTTGCAGAGCAGCTAGATGGAAGCCCTTATTAAGACCTGCCAATATAGTCAGACGAAAGAAGTGGGCAGTTGATATGATGACCAAGCCTCTGGACTTTTGGAAGACCGTATTGTTCTCAGACGAATCAAGATTCGCTCAATTTTCAGACAGTGAAAGGATATGGGTCTGGAGAATGCCTCACAAAGAGTTTTGGCTCAACAGATTGCAGCCAACTGTGAAGCATGGTGGTTTCAGCGTAATGGTTTGGGGAGTGTTTGGGTTGGTGGGAGATCGAGCTTAGTGGAGTGCGTTGGCAACATAAATTTTGCGATATACGTCGAAATATTGGAGGAAGGACTTTTGCCACTTTATTCCTCGGGTTTCGTGGACAAGAACACAATGTTGTTCCAGGAAGATGGAGCACCAGGTCACGCTGCTAGAAACAACCAAAAGTGGCAGGAAGAAAATGGTATCCAGAAGTTGCCCTGGCCGAGCCAATCTCCTGACATGAACCCCATCAAAAACTTCTGAGCCATACTTGACCGGCAAGTCAAGAAACAACCAAAAAACCAACTTCGAAGAGCGATCTACTCCAAGTTTTGAAGCAAGAGTGGGCAAAAATCCCACAATCTAAAATTGATGAGATGATTCTCATGATG
>NW_013765220.1:0-849 GCF_000517525.1 Limulus polyphemus
GTACAATCCCAGGAAGACCAAAGGGAAGTCTCCTAAGTTGTCTTCTCCATGGGAAGGCCCATATGACATAGTGGATCGTCTCTCAGACGTGACTTTCCGAATAAAAATGTGGTCAGCGAGGTAAGTCAAAGGTGGTGCATGCCAACAGGCTTTGGCGTTATCACGGTTCAGGACATTTCAGTTGGGATGAAGTGAACAATGGAACAAATGACGCTGCTGAAGACGTGTCACCTGAAAAAGCCACTGTCGAAGAAGAAACTCTATTCGGTTTTGAGAAGGGAAACAGTGAGGCCCTTGATGAAGTTACTATTACTGACGTGACTGTTACCAATGATAGGACGTTTCCTGATGAAGCAGATGAACCCCACATGAAGCAGAAGCCAACGAGACAGAGACCAGTGCGGAAGAAGATAAATTAAAAGACTTTGTTGAATTTTAATTTTGTGTTTGTAAATTCTGTACATTTAATTAAGTTATTGTTGATTGTTTATTAGTTTAATGTAAGTGGCTATTGTTCGGGACGAACAATACTAAGGAAGAGGCAGTGTTACGACAGTGGGGGTCACGTGACGAGTATTCTAGAAGATTCGCTAGTGTGTTACGACAGCGGGGTCACGTGACGAATATTCTAGAAGATTTGCTAGTGTGTTGCGACAGCGTTGCGTCAACTGACGCTGGTAGCACGTGTTGGAAGTCTTAGAAGTTTCTAGAACAGGCAGTATTATCGTATATAAGTGCGCTAGACAGTGAGAGAGACAGACGGAGTCGAAGCAATAGCCATACCTGAAATAATGACTATATACATATGAGAACAGTCCATACCTCAAATAATGACCATCTATCTATTAG
>NW_013765221.1:0-849 GCF_000517525.1 Limulus polyphemus
TATTTGGGAACAACAAAGGCCAAGTTCCGGTAACTGTTAAAAGAGAGGTTGAACTAATTAGGTGTCATCAAGCTGAAGTCAAAGTGACTTAAGAAGTTGATGATGGTGAAGTGAAACCAGGTATAGATATTAAAGCAGAGCAGGAGAAAGATCAAGATTTGAAGCCAATAATCGATTTTCTAAAAGCAAGTGTTTTGCGCCCTGCTTGGGAGAAGGTGTCTAGTCTAAGCCCCGTGACAAAGCACTATTGGGCGCAATGGGACCAGTTAAAGCTTGAAGATGGTATTTTTGTACGGAGATGGGAAAGTGACGACTTGGCAAACAGTTATACCGAGGAAGTTACGGGAAGTTGTGCTGCATCAATCCCATGATAATTTAACAGGAGGACATTTCGTAATTAGGAAGACATTGAGTCACCTACGACAACGATTTTACTGGATAGGTATGAGGCAAGATGTGGAAGAATAATGCAGAACATGCATTACATGTAGTGCTAAAAGGGGACCCAAGCATTCGGGACACCCACCTTATGTAGAGCTGCCTGAGAATGTGTCAGATTTTGTGAATGTGTTATCAGAAAGGATGGATGATATTCACCATCAAGTGCGTTCAAACTTGAAAACGTCTGCTGATTCGATGAAGCTATCTTATGATAAGAGATCTACTGAAGTCAGCTTTGAACCAGGAGACAAGGTGTAGTTTTATAATCCCAGGAAGTCTCCTAAGTTGTCTTCTCCTTAGGAAGACCCATATGACATAGTGGATCGTCTCTCAGACGTGACTTTCTGGATAAAATGTGGTTGGCGAGGTAAGCCCAAAGTGGTGCATGCCAACAGGCTTTGTCATTAT
>NW_013765222.1:0-848 GCF_000517525.1 Limulus polyphemus
AAATGGACCTTCTTTATGTTGAAATTTATGTGCTCCAACTTTAACAATCTCTGTGCGATGTGCATGTGTTACAACTGCTGAGCCTGTTGTATCAAACTTCATAAATCCAATATCCCTGTGTGTTAAAATATTTATTAGGTCACACTCTTTTAGCTTAACAACACTACTCTGTGGATTTGTTTCTGATAAAGTGGAATCCTCTTGTTTATTATTATTGTAGCTTTCAACAGGACACAGAACAGTTTCTTCATTGTTTTCAAATGAAATAGCATGTTCACAATCTTGCACTTTGACCTCTTTGCTGTCATCAAAAGGAACAGATGCTGGTTTACTGGTGTCATCACTTCTACCAAGGAAAGTTCTCATGAATTTGCTTGGCTCCACCATCGAAGTTGCAAACTGTGCACGTCTTTGCGTCCCTGTGCCCCACTTTATTTTTTCGACATAATGGGCTAAAAGAATAAATTAACAAATACTAACTACACTATTTAGTTGCATCATGCAAATTGTCAGATAAAAGGAAGCATTCTACTTTCCTAAGTTTCTAACCACAAATTATATTTAAATTGTACAATTATAGTTGCAACTCAGGACTAGTTAGGCACATCTGGACCTGGTTTCATTTTAACTGCCATTATTTAGACCACACGTACTCATGTTAATTAACGTGACACAACAGTAAGAAAAATCAATGCAGATGAGTTTATATGCTGGTAAATCATGCTTATGAGCACCATATAAATTACTAGCAGTTGCTAAATCACATTTAAAAACTCGACGGGTTTAACTACACGAACACAACAGGAGACAAGTCTGAAATTGATCGAATGAAAATTACCCACACTGTG
>NW_013765223.1:0-848 GCF_000517525.1 Limulus polyphemus
CGAAGTTAACTACACAGTTCCTTGGTAGTAAGCAGTCCAACCTTAATATGCATGTGTCTTCAATTTCAGCTAAGTATATGTTGTGTCTGTCTGCCCATGAGCTCAATAGTTACCCAAACTGGTCCTCACAACCTTGCATAATGTCCTGTCACACCACAGAGCTTCTGTTACTCCTTTGGGATCTAGCAACATGATACTTACAAGAGTTTGCTGAGATATAGAATCCATGACAACGTTGCACTTTTGGCCATCCAGCTTTCCTGTCATGTAGACACTATATGTGTGCTTGCTGTTTTACACTTAGCTGTTGGGACTTTCACGGTAGTATTCTTCTTACACTGGCTTTTCATATGTCCTTGCTCTCCACAGTTCCAACAACCTTTCTGGGTAGCAGCCTTTTCTGCCGTGGCATCTTCCCTGTATTGAAGTTGCCGACAGTGAGCGCTCTTTTGCCCAGGTTTGTTATGGTGCCAGCAAGGTCCCTGAAACTTCTCTGAAAGCTGCCCTTTCCTGACCAGGAATCCCGATGACTTTACCAACCTTGGTACCTCTGTGTTGGACTTAATGTAGGATTAGAATTCAAAAGCTCTGTCCATTGCATCCTGCATAGTAGAGTGGTGTGCTTGCTTTATTTGTATCTTCAGTTGTGGACTGTCCAAGGCATCTACAAAATGATCCCTCAACAACAGTTTGATGACATCGGGTGGTGCAGTTGGGTAAGCCTTGTGTGCCATACTTTCCAAGTCCTGTGCCAGCTCTTGTAGGATCTCCCCTTTAGCACGGAATCTAGTCCTAAACCTAGCCCTGTAGACTTTGGGTTGATTTTGAGTTCCTTACCTCAGTTCTAA
>NW_013765224.1:0-2251 GCF_000517525.1 Limulus polyphemus
AAAAATAATACACTATTTTAACCACAACAGTACCACTATAATTATGATATATTCTCTATATTAATGTTGTAGTACAAACATAATACACTAGTATAACCACAACAGACAACTATAATTATTATATAATAGCTACATTCATGTTGTAGTACAAACATAATACACCAGTATAACCACAACAATAGCACTATAATTATGATATAATCTCTACATTAATTTTGTAGTACAAACATAATACACTATTATAAACATAACAGTACCACTATTATTATGATTTAACCACTACATGCATGTTGTAGTACAAACATAATACACTAGTGTAACCACAACAGTACAGCTATAATCACGATATAATAACTAGATGCATATTGTAGTAAAAACATAATACACTGGTTTAAGCACAACAATACCACTATAATTATGATATAATCAATACATCCATGTCGTAGTACAAACCACAATAGTACGTCGATAATTATGATATATTAATTACTACATTTATATTGTAGTACAAACATAATACACTAGTATATACCACAATAGTACCACTATACTTATGATATAATCACTACATGCATGTTGTAGTACAAACATAATACACTAGTATAACCACAACAATACCACCTTAATTATGATATAATAACTACATTAATATTGTAGAACAAACATAATACACTAGTATATACCACAATAGTACCGCTATAATTATGAAATAATCACTACAAGGATGTTATAGTACAAACTTAATACAATATTATAATCACAACAGTACCACTACATAAATGTTACAGTACAAACATAATACACTTGTATAACCTCAAATATACCACTATATATATGATACAATCACTATAGTTATTATATCATAATTATAGCTGTACTGTTGTAGTTTTACTAGTGTTTTATGTTTGTAATACATCATGCATGTAGTGGTACTTTTGTGGTATATACTAGTGTATTTTGTTTGTGTTACAACATACATGTATTGATTGAATCATAATCATAGTGGTATTGTTGTGCTTTCACTAGTCTATTATGTTTGTACTACAACATGCATGTAATTATGATATAATCACTACATTAATTTTGTAGTACAAACATAATACACTATTATAAACATAACAGTACCACTATTATTATGATATAACCACTACATGCATGTTGTAGTACAAACATAATACACTAGTGTAACCACAACAGTACAGCTATAATTATGATATAATAACTAGATGCATGTTGTAGTAAAAACATAATACACTAGTATAACCACAACAATGCCACTATAATTAAAACATAACACTACATTAATGTTGTAGTAAATACATAATACACCAGTACAACCACAACAATACCACTATAAATATGATATAATCACCACAAGGATTTTGTACAAGAAAAATAAACACTAGTATAACCACAACAGTTCCACTATAATTATATTATAATCACTACATGCATGTTATAGTACATACATATTACACTAGTATCACCACAACAGTACCACTATACTTATGACATAATCACTACATGCATGTTGTAGTACAAACATAATACACTAGTATAACCACAATCGTACCACTATGTTTATGATATAATCACTATATGCATGTTTTAGTACAAACATAATACACTAGTTGTAGTGATTATACCATTATTATAGCGGTACTGTTGTGGTTATGTAATGTTGTAGTACAAACACAATACACTAGTATAACCACAACAATACCACTCTAATTATGATATAATAACTGCATACATGTTTTAGTACAAACATAATACACTAGTAGAAACACAACAATACCACTATAATAATGATATAATCACTACATGCATGTAATAGTACAAACATAATACACTAGTATAACCACAACTGTACCGCTATAATCATGGTATAATCACTACAATACAACACAACAATACCACTATAATAATGATATAATCACTACATGCATGTAATAGTACAAACATAATACACTAGTATAACCCAACTGTACCGCTATAATCATGGTATAATCACTACATTAATGTTGTAGTACAAACATAATACACTAGTATAACTACAACGATACCACTATAATTATGATATAATAACTACATGCATGTTGTATTACAAACATATTACACAAGAATAACCACAACAGTGCAACTATAATTATGATATAATCATTACATTAATATTGTAGTACAAATCTAATACATTAGTAGAACCACAACAACACCACTACTATTATGATATAATCACTACATTAATGTT
>NW_013765225.1:0-848 GCF_000517525.1 Limulus polyphemus
CATCTCTCACCTGCCTCTCTTGCTATTCTTCTGGTTATTTTTAACCGAATCTGGCAGGAGCACATTTTTCCCGTTTCTTGGTGCCAGGCTATTGTCCTCCCTTTCTCTAAACCTGGGAAGGATCCCAAGATTCCTTCAAATTATCGTCCCATTGCTTTGACTAGTTGTCTTTGTAAGGTCCTAGAGAGGATGGTTAATGCTCGTCTTGTTTGGTTCCTCGAATCGATCACACTCTTCTCACCCACCCAGTGTGGGTTCCGTCGACAGCGCTCCACCATGGACCATCTGATTCAACTTGAAACGTTGATCAGGGAAACCTTTCTCAAGAGAGAACACCTTGTTTCTGTGTTCTTCGATCTCGAGAAGGCTTATGACACCACATGGAGGTATGGAATTTTGCAGGACCTCCACTCCTATGGGTTGCATGGCCATCTACCCATTTTTATTAAAAACTTTTTTACTGAACAGGCATTTCCAAGTTCGTGTGGGTTCAACTCTTTCCCGTTCCTTTCCACAGGAACTTGGAGTCCCTCAGGGCTGTGTCTTGAGTGTCACACTTTTTAGTGTTAAAATTAATGCTATCACAAATAATCTTCCTCTGACTGTTACAAATGGGCTTTATGTTGATGCTTCCACATCTCGTGTCAGTCGTCAAACATGAGGTTTATTGAGCAGCAGACTGCCCTCAATCGGTTGTTGACATGGACCACTGCAAATTTTCTTTTACCAAAACCGTTTGCATGCATTTTTTCTGCCAATGGGGTTTCCACCCCAAGCCTGAGCTCCGTCTCAGCAATGTAGTTATTCGTGTGGTCCCTGAGGCAAAATTCTTGGGGCTCATCTTTGAC
>NW_013765226.1:0-849 GCF_000517525.1 Limulus polyphemus
AAAAGATAATGACCCCAAACACCCTTCCAACCTATGTAGAAATTACTTAGCTAAGAAGGGAGCTGCCGGAGTCATTCAAATGATGCAATGGGCCCCCATAGAGCACCAATCTCAACCCAATAGAGCGGATAGATCAAAAACTTGAAAAATCAAAAGTTACTTCCAAAGAAACTTTATGGAAGTGTGCTAAAGACATTTAGGGTAAAATCCCAAAGGACACTTTGATTGAATATGTTGCAACAATGCCTGAAAGACTGTCTGCAGTTATTAGAGCAAAAGGGAGACACACAAAATATTAACTGTTTGCTGAACTCAAGCACTTCAACTGAGTTTCTGTTGTACTAAATATGAATATTAATAAAATTTTGATGTTTCCCCCGTGATTTACTTCCACTGTTCTTTGAAAGTAGCCTGAAATCTAATTTTTGACTTTGACCTAACACTTTTGCACCAAGCAGCTGGGTAGTTGAAGAAACTTCTGGACTTCAAACTCCTTGCCAAATGTTGTATATATGAAAACATAATTCATCCACTCACAGTAACTTCTAAAAATTTCCAAGCTGATGATGCCCAATCAATTGCTGATGCTCATCAATCGCTCAAACTTTTTTTTTAGTACAGCACAGTAATAACAACCAATTTACTAGCTATGTGTATATGATGCAACTTTCATAAAAATTGTATTATAATAATAACAGTTAATGTCAGACTTGCAAGTAAAAAAATTTGAATACAATCACTTCATAAAAAATATATACAGTATATTATAGTAGAAAATTACTAAATGTATAAATCAAATATCAATATCAATAATAAATTTAGTATAAAATATAATTTATAAAAATGGAT
>NW_013765227.1:0-847 GCF_000517525.1 Limulus polyphemus
GTGGATAATGTTTTTTTGTCTTTGCACATCAATGGCGAAAATAATATTTGGACTTTTTAAAAGGGATATCACGTAGAGCAGTTTTCAATTCTTATCATTATTTGTCTACGCTATTGTTCTATTATCATTAAAGCACAGATCCATCCATCCACCCCCCCCCCTGTAAACTTTTTCGTAATTAAGCCGTATTTGTATAATTGTGGAATCAGTCTTATCATTAGAATAGTTCAAAATATCCACAGTTATTTACGTAACTATCCCCATGTAAAAAGTCACGTGGAGTACAACAAAATTATTACAAAGGGCTATCCGTGTTCTTCCCACCCGATTTCTAGCGTAGTAAGTCCGCAGACATACCGCTGTGCCACTGGGGAGTAGAGCTTTAGAGTTTGAAGATGGCGAGCCGGAATTCGAAACCGTTATAATGTGATGGTCAATCCCACTATTCGTTGGTAAAAAAGAGTAGCCCAAGAGTTGGCGGTGGGTGGTGTTGACTAGCTGCCTTTCCTCTAGTCTTTTACTGCTAAATTAAGGACGGTTAGCGCAGATAGCCCTCGTGTAGCTTTGCACGAAATTCAAACCAAACCAATGACAATCTCAATCAATAGAATATAAGTAACTTTTTGAACATTTTATCAACCCTCTCACTACTGACATCTTTTTGTATGAACATCAAGAAGTTTTATTGAGTTACATTTATAATTTGATCAACCTCCTTTTTTATCCTAATATATGAATAAATATAGCGTTAAAACGTAACTAATAATTCAAATTTTGATAGTATATAGTTTTAAGTTATTAAATTTATAAGGTAATATTTATAAAAAAAAAAATAAACTACGAATTA
>NW_013765228.1:0-848 GCF_000517525.1 Limulus polyphemus
ATTTTTCAGGTGAATTTTAACTTCAGGTGTGGTTATAGGGGTAGATATGTCCTGTGGTGAACTCGGAGTGTGGTGCTGGAGTGTGTTGACCGGGAAAGAGGTGGAAAAGAAAGCGGTGTTAGCGTTGATAAAGTAGTTGATCTTGTCCTGGTGTTTACTACTGAATCTGGCATCCTGTGGGGTAACAAATGTTTTCTCAAAATAGTGTGAAAAAGTTCTGTTTTTTTGTTTATCAGTAGAGGCTGTGAGGTTGTTATATGATATGTTGCCAGTATCATTATTTTCACGGCATATGCTTTTAAAAGTTTTCCAAAAGGTAGAAGGGTCTGGTTTAAGGTTATCGAGCTTGCTGCAAAAGTTGTTCCAATTGTCGCGTTGTTAAATTTTAATTAGTTTTTCTATTTTGTTTTTGACAGAGTTTATTTGGGTTTTTATGGCAGGATTTTCTGGTGTTGATGAATTCTTTACGAAGCTTGCTCTGGATGTTATGAGTTTATGTATTTCGGGAGTTAATGACCAGTGGTTGGGCGTGGTTTTACTGTAGTTTTTTGGAACTAACTTTGCTTATGACTTGTGTGAGTCCGTGCTAAAGGGGAGAGCCTGCAAGAGCTGTTGCTGAGGGATCAGTTTGTAGATGTCTTGGACAGTCAACAACTAAAGATACGAGTGAAGCAAGCACACCCCTCTACCATGCAGGATGCAATGGCCAGAGCTCTTGAAGTTGAATCCTACATTAAGTCCAGCACAGAGGTACCAAGGTTGGTACAGTCATCTGGATTCAAGGCCAGAAAAGGTCAGCTTTCAGAGAAGTTTGAGGGACTTTGCTGGCACTGTAATAAACCTGGGCA
>NW_013765229.1:0-1688 GCF_000517525.1 Limulus polyphemus
CAAACTCTCAAACTACGTTTTTTTTGTTACTGAATAAAATAAAATATTCCTAAGAAAACCTTGTTTAGTTTGGAAACTATGAACTTACCACAGCTAACTGATATATTTATCATTAAAAAGCTTTTAGTAAGAACTGGATTTCATAAATAAGGGGTAGATTGTTAAGTTAAGAGATAAAATCTCAGGTGTTAGAAGTAAGTTACGTTTAAATCTGAACTAAAGGTGATTCATATTGGATATCTATATTTCAAACCTAAACGATACTTTATGCGACACATGGGATGCCTTATAATGATCAAGTTGCAGGCATAGCTATCCCTAATTTAAAACTGAAAAATTGCCAGTCAACAACACTCGTCGTCTACGAAGCAGTTATTAACTGAATAGCGAGAAATATTGTAACAGTTATGAATCCTTCAACTTTAAAAAGCGGAGCGTGTTCAGCGACTTATCACAGTTCGAACCTTGAACCTTCTTATTCGCATTCAGACAGGCTAAACGCTAGGCCACGTTCGGCCTTAATATAAAAGAACATTATCAGCACAGAAGTTGTTCGAATTGTTTCGTTAATGGGTGGAAAATATATCGAAACCTTGAAGTTATTAAAACAAGTACTGTAATTAGGTTGGAGGTTGTAGTTGGTTTCTTGACTTTTTAAGCAAACTTAATTTTTATAGTTGTTTATTAACAACGTTATACTTGAGGGCTTATAACACCAAAATTGGCAAACTCGTTTACTTCCTTTAACCTGCCTCCTCCCCCAGCGGCTCAGCGGGAAATCTCTGGACTTCTAACGCTAAAAATCGAATTTTGATGCCCGTAGTGGGAACAGCACAAATAGCTCATTGTGTAACTTTGTGCTTAACAGCAAACGAGTAATTCCTTTTAAAACTTGTGCTAAATCTAACAATTTGAGTAAATGAAAACATTTTCACGAGTTTTTTCAATGTTAGGAAATATTATACTTTAATTTTAAGAATTAGATTTAGTTTTAGCTCTTAAATTTCAATGTCAAATTTTGAAAATGTTGGACATCGTTATTTTTAATACTTGAGGGTATGATTGCAAAATTATTCAAATATATTAAAAGCGTACTTTTAATTAAAGAGTTTTATCAAACAGTTTCATTTTCCAAAAAATTACTACAGAATTGTATATAGTTTGTTTGTTTGTTATGGATTTCGCGCAAAGATACACGAACGCTATCTGCGCTAACCGTCCCTAATTTAACAGTGTAAGACTAGCTAGTCATCACCACCCACCGCCAACTCTTGGGCTACTCTTTTACCAACGAATAGTGGATTTGATCGTCACATTATAACGCCCCCACTTGTATGTAGTAATATGTTCATTTACAATTTTTGTTTAATATTTAATTTGATGTTTTATAATACAGTTATCTGTAATAATCTGCTCCTCTACTTTTCAAGTGCCCCCCAGTGGCACAGCGGTATGTCTGCGGACCTACAACGCTATAAACCGGGTTTCGATACCTGTGGTGGGCAGAGCACAGATAGCTCATTGTGTAGCTTTGTGCTTAATTGCAAACAAACAAACTTTTCAAGTATTTTGTCAGAATTAAATGACATATTTCAGAGCATATTACTTTCGACACACACTCTTTACTTGTTTGTTTGTTTGTAATTAAGCACAAAGCTACACAATGGGCTATCTGTGCTCTACCCACC
>NW_013765230.1:0-870 GCF_000517525.1 Limulus polyphemus
AAACCCTTACTTTGGCTCCATGCTGTTACCTAGAATTACATTTACTGTATACACAATTTACTCAAACTACAAACTCCTACTTCGGCTCCATGCTCTTACCTAGAATTACATTTGATGGAGTCAAAATAGGGATTTGTAGTGAGTAAATAATGTTTACAGTATCTCCAGTCTTGTTTCCTTATTTCTTTTATGATCACTATTTGCAGGTCTTTAAATTCCAAATCTTTTATTTATCTTGTTTGTTGGCTTTATTTATGCTCAAGTATGGACAAAGGATTACTTGATATGGTCATTAACTTTATACATTGTAATGATAATAAACATAGCTGGTAGCTAGCTGATATGGTTCATGATTTACTGTAGCTATTGACTATTTGATTGCATTAGTTCAAGATGTAAAATGTTAAGCCACAGCTGGGAGACTGTTATAGAGATTTGTTTGAGAATATAATGATCATTTATTGTTTCTGTGTAACTAAATTCTCTCTACATAATGAACAGCAATGGGTAAATATATGTCTAGATTAACCATGTTGCTCTGATTACCCTTTACTATGCATGACACAAGGTTTTTGTGTTTTGCATTCAAAATGTTATTAAACTACTTTTTCTTTATGTTAACCAATTAGAATGGCATAAAATCTTAGCTAATAATACATATTTTAATAGTATACAAGTTTTAAGTTCTTAATTCTACAAGGAAATATATAAAAAGATCCTGAATTTCCACAAGTGTGACCCAATTGACACATTTTGTCTTAGCATATCATCATCCCTATTTTATCCATCACCCCTCTAAAATGTGCGAAATTAAACATCAAATACTTTCTATAAAATTGTTATTGCTCAAACAAACCATAATTTTTATAG
>NW_013765231.1:0-870 GCF_000517525.1 Limulus polyphemus
CCATCTTATCTTAGGTTAGACTCAACAATCGTCTTCAGAGCATCAATATCAATTCCAACATGTCGGTCCCTACCATCCCAGTTTTAAGGCTAAAGTCACCTGAACGAAATTTGCTAAACCACCGTTGACACTTACGACCGTTTAAAACATTTCCATAAACTTCTTTGATATTCTTTGTGGTTATAGAGGCATTGTTTCCCTTCTTATATTCAAACAGCATTACATGCCGATTGTGTGTGTCTCGTCGTGTGCCATCACTATAAGGGATTAGAGCATACTAAACTTTACACATTATATAGGCTACACTAACGTGACGTTTAGATGGTTCGTTTAACTGTTATACGTGATGTTCGTTTTTTGGGATGTGGTTAATGAAAGTGTTCCAAAACGCGACATTAATTTCTTGACGACCTAATATTTCGTTGTTGCTCTCAAGAGCGATTAAATAATAAGATTAAGAAATAGGAGATATCTCTGTCCTGGAAATTACCGATCTAAACCCATCTTTATAATATGAGTGTTTCAATATTTTGTTCTTGAAAGGTCTGTTACCCATCCTTTCCAGAAACGAACAATATTCCATGGCATCACACCACCTACAAAATGTCAAACAATATGAAATATAGTTATGATATATGCTGCTCCACTGCAATTTTATATCGGCTTTGGTTGTCAAGTGACTTGTTCATTTGTATATTCAAAATCATTTGAATATAATATATCCAACCCTGTAGAACTATTAACTCATTCTGCTGGGAACTTCGCTTTATTTAGGTTAGAGACTATTGCTTCACTCAGATTATTTTTCAGATCTGTTTCGGTTAGAAGGTTTTAATTCACTCAGCTTAATCCTTCAACTTTGTTTAGGTT
>NW_013765232.1:0-843 GCF_000517525.1 Limulus polyphemus
GCTGGTATATAAAAGAGGGTGACAACGTGACGAAAGAATGTAAGGTGTGTGTAGGTAATGAGTAATTTAACTGCGGTCAGAGAGAGACGTATTGTTGAAGTTAACGTTCGTTCGTTATAGTGTTTGTTTTAGCGCGAATATTGAAATTAAGTGTATCGTAAAGTTATATTCGGAAAGAATAAACCAATTTTATTAAGTAAGGACTTGTGTCGTTAAAGTTTCGTCGGAACGAAGTTACGGAAAAATCAATTAACAAACGGAGACGTAACAATATTGATAAGAAGGCGAAGAACCAAGATAAACACAGTATCGTATTTATAGCCAGTTGTGGGAAGACAGTTACCCTTAACTTTCTGAAAGTAGAAATGAATTAAAATAAAGCCACCCTAACATTTCTACTACTTAAACTCCCAACCACCACCCTTACAAAAAGGTATTAATAGAACTATAAAATATTTAATAAAACTAAATAGAACTATAAGATATTAAATAGAACTATAAATTATTTAATAGAACTAAAGAGAACTATGAGATATTAAATAGAACTATAAATTATTTAATAGAACTAAAGAGAACTATGAGATATTAAATAGAACTATAAATTATTTAATAGAACTAAAGAGAACTATAAGATATTAAATAGAACTATAAATTATTTAATAGAACTAAAGAGAACTATAGGATATTAAATAGAACTATAAATTATTTAATAGAACTAAAGAGAACTATGAGATATTAACTAGAACTTTAAGATATTGAATAGATGTATAAGATATCAAATAGAAGTATAAGATATTGAATAGATGTATAAGATATTGAATATAAGTATAAGATATTGAATAT
>NW_013765233.1:0-848 GCF_000517525.1 Limulus polyphemus
AACTGGAAGTTTTATCTTGATGAACCTATACCTGTTGTTATTGTTTCTGTATAAAGCCGATATTTTGTGTGGTATAAAGGGTTCAGAACAATGGACTTGTAGTAAGTTCACATTGACCTTTGTGCCCACTCTCCTGATCCCTAATGTGTCCCTGGAGCAGTTTCCAGGGATGGTCAAGAATCCCTCCAAAAAGGTTTCGAGACATAATGTGCACCACATTTGAAAAAGTTTCACCCTTTGACCAATACCAAATTACTTTTAACTTTTTACAGTTATCAAGGTACACATACGCTTCGTCGATTTTCCCCCACATAGTGTAATTTCCCCCCGGCTTGTTGGCTTTATACAGTTTTCTACAGTTAGTTCTCCTTTCCTGGATATATCGTGGAAGCATCTTGTGTACATGAGACTTGTATCGCTTTTCCACGTGGGCTAATTTTTGTCACTGACCTTCATGTTCGTTGTTTCTCACCTTTTACACGACGCCACACTTTGCTTACCACTGCTTGTATCCGTTATCTGGTAGCAAAACAAGTGTGTAGAAAAGTTGTACAAATTTAACTATTTGTTTTTAAATAATACATTAATCGCCACATTATATTAATCAGATATAGAAACGTTTACGCAGAACATGTTAAACATAATTGTTGTTTATAAATAACATCTCTCTGTGAAATATGAATGACTGTTGTTTCTGTACAATATCTGAACGTAAGTTATGTGACTGTTGTTTCTGTACAATATATGAACGTAAGTTATGTGACCGTTGTTTCTGTACAATATCTAAACGTAAGTTATGTGACCGTTGTTTCTTGTACAATATCGGAACGTAAGTTATGTGACTGTTA
>NW_013765234.1:0-848 GCF_000517525.1 Limulus polyphemus
TATCAAATTCATTTTATTAAGTCCTAAGTTTTGTAAAACAATGTTTTTATCAGGTCTTTTTTTTTCTTTTCGCATTTTGCCTATCTATCATGCAAAGTAATGTTCATTTTAAGATTAAAAATACTTTTATGCATCAGAAAATTTTCAAATTTCACATCTTTATAATGTCCAGATAGTTATCAAATGTTTCTTATGAAAAAACTTTATATTTTATCTGTTATTTTCAGTAATTAATCTCTGTACAGGTTTGGTAGATTTGAGCAATCTCGCAACCACCACAAAAAATTAGGAACTAAATATAAATTATGCCTCTTTCATATTAGAATGAATAGATATTATAAAATGAAAACATAAATGTTTAGACTAAATAGCTTAAATCTCATAACATTATACATTTATATATATTCATTATTTTTATTATATTGACCTTTCAGCCATGCCTGGATAACAATACAGAAGTTACAATGATGTGGCTTTACGTGCACTAATGTTGCCGTATCAAATAACATAAAACTGACCTTTGGTCTGTACAAAGTAACTTGTCTTGGCTGTACTTTAGTAGACTAGTATTTTGTAAAGTACAGTCACATTTCAGTTATTATACATTATATATGTATATAGATTATTGCTATTTTGAAATAAGTCCTTAAACTTATTTTTCTTAAAACATAGAACAGTAACTAAAGAAGTAAAGCAAAGAATTATCTCTTCTAGTTATGACCTTTGTACCTGGTTGCTGCTTGACGTAGGTTGCTAAGCCTTTAAACAATTTGCCCGTGGAGGATATGAAACAAAATGTTCTTTAGGTTTTATATATACATTTGAATAACTAAAAAATAATAAATTAC
>NW_013765235.1:0-850 GCF_000517525.1 Limulus polyphemus
TCATATTCACATGAATTGATATATTTATAATTTAATTAATATCTAGTAGATCTTCCTTTTGCTTTGTGGAGTTCGTTGATCCTTTGGGGCATTGTGAAAATCATCTGGTCAATTTTAGATTGTGGGATTTTCATCCACTCTTGCTTCAAAACTTGGAGTAGATCGCTCTTCGAAGTTGGTTTTTTTTGGTTGTTTCTTGACTTTTCGGTCGAGTATGGCCCAGAGGTTTTCGATGGGGCTCATGTCAGGAGATTGGCTCGGCCAGGGCAACTTCTGGATACCATTTACTTCCCGCCACTTTTGGGTGTTTCCAGCAGTGTGACACGGTGCTCCATCTTCTTGGAACAATGTTGTGTTCTTGTCCACAAAACCCGAGTAATAAAGTGGCAAGAGTCCTTCCTCCAATATTTAGACGTATTTCGCAAAATGTATGTTGCCAACGCACTCCACTAAGCTCGATCTCCCACCAATCCAAACAGCTCCCCAAACCATCACACTGAAACTACCATGCTTCACAGTTGGCTGCAATCTGTTGAGCCAAAACTCTTGGTGAGGCATTCTCCAGACCCATATCCTTCCACTGTCTGAAAATTGAGCGAATCTTGATTCTTCTGAGAACAAAACAGTCTTCCAAAAGTCCAGAGGCTTGGTCATCATATTATTTGCCCACTTCTTTCGTCTGACTATGTGGGCAGGTCTTAATAAGGGCTTCCGTCTAGCTGCTCTGCAACGATAACCCAATCTGTGGAGAATCCGTTGAACAGATTTCGGGCTCATCCCACCAATTTTGGCCACTTCTGCAGTCATTAAACTGGGATCCATTTCGATGATCCTCTTGACAGACCTTTTT
>NW_013765236.1:0-1861 GCF_000517525.1 Limulus polyphemus
AGGTTGCATCTACAGAAATATTGAGTACAAATCTAAAGAGTGTAAAATTCCATTGTATAGTTCACTGGTTAGTCCACATTTGTGTTCAGTCTTGGGTTCTTACCTTAGGAAGGATATTGAATTGTTTGAAAGGGTTCAGAGGAAGGTTACTAGAATGGTGCCTGGGATGTAGGGGTTGTCATATGGGAAGAGGTTGAAATCTCTCAAATTGTTTTCTTTAAAAAAAAAAAAAAAAAAAGAGTTAGAGGGTTAAGTAAGAAAAAAAGATTATGCATCAACACCATCAATTCCCTTTAGAATCTTAAAGACCTCAATCAGATCCAGTGAGAATAGTAGGACTAGGGGACACAAATATAAATTTTGGCAAAGTAGGAGTCATCATCAGCTAACAGTTCATTTTTCTAACAGGGTAATTTACCTTTGGAATGTTGTGCCTTATATTGTTGTGGAGGAAGTAAATTTAAGTGAGTTTAAGAGAAAGCTTGATAAATATAGGAATGATAAAGGCTAGCTGGCTTTAAGATTTTTTTACTTATTTGTTTATTAACAGATTTTGTTTAGTTTAAATGATGGGACAGCCAAGATGGACCAATAGGTCCCACAGTGTTATGTTATGATATTACTTTGACTAGGATGCACATAAAAAAGGGACTTTGGATCACCGGTATGGCCTAAACATAGCATTGGTGGACCAAAACATTTCTAAGAAATAGATTTTATAACAGTATAGCTTTTTGTGTATTAAGCATAAACTGACAGGATAATCCCATTATCCTGAGAAGCTTTGTTATCCTGCCCTCATTTGTGTCGACGATAATACTGATTGAAAATAAGTACCCTTTCACCGGGCTGACCGCCAGTTATTTTTACTTTAAAAGGCCTGTGGTATGGTGTGTGTGTTTTTGTTGTTACTGCGTTCTTGCTTTGGCCTGGTTTTGTGTTAAATTTTTCATTTAAATGTATTGTTAAGGCTTTCCTTCGTACTCATGCAATATTTACTCAGCTATCTTAAGTATTTTCATAATTATATATTTCCTGCCAGGCAGCTTTTTTATTTCTTGCGCCTGTTGATGCTGGAACAGACTAGTTTGTTTCTCATCCGAAATAATTATGTTTACTAATAATCGCGTACTATTTGAGGATCAACACCCTAATTGCCAACCGTCCGTCAACTTATGGACAATCAATAAAAAGTCGCGTTTTCACACTGTTCGTTAACCCGTAAATAACAACAACAAAAAATGTCCGTGAACTTGGAAAGAAAAGGGAATAATTTCCATTGCTCTACAGCTTTCCCACTTAGCTTCAAACACATATTCCTACTCTCACCATCACTTTATCGAATTTCTTGTTTCTGTTATTTGCTCGCCCCTAGATTCGCTTCAACAATCAACCGCAAATATAACTATTGCATAATCCTTACTTCCTGAGAACAGAACAGCGCGAACACAAGTTCACAGTTGTAACGAACAATACGCCTGTGTCTATGTATAACCATAAAAAGTATCAGACCTACAGAAACTTAAGTACATAAGAATAGATATTTTTATGATGTGTTAATCATGAGAGATTAACATATGAATTCAGTGCCCCTATCAGGGCCACGTCCATTTATGTTCAAACATTCACTATTTACACTAGGATATAGTTGCTAATTTAAAGTCCATATATTCTAATGCCTTTCATAATGTGGCTTATTTTATGTGTATTTACATAAATACCCTTTTAATACACTGTATTGTAGACTACATAATGATAATTTAGGTAGGTCTATCAATAGGTGGCATATTATTAAACGTATGGTACATATTTATGGGCGAGAGGTACTTAGACTCATTTCCATCATGTATGATATAACGAT
>NW_013765237.1:0-849 GCF_000517525.1 Limulus polyphemus
GCTATTTACGTTAAGTATCGAGCGCTAGTACAATGTTTCAAGTTTCACGATTTCCTTGGACTTTTATTACTGAAGTCCATGACTCGAATGACACTAAAGTATTGTATATTTTTAGCTCTATTCATAATCTCATTTTTCTAGATTAGTTTTTTAAGGATGCACGAGCTAAAAAGACCTATGATTTTATGGAAATAATTTCCAAATTTTGTTTTAGTATCAAAAAAGTCTCATTTGGGATTCAAGCCCTAATCTTTACCAGTGTTTATTCACTTCAGAAACGATTTACCTTTCCTTTGGACGAGAAGTGAAGGTTAGGGGTTAGAAAATAAACTCTTGTTTAGAGTATATTGGAGCAAGAATGTTTAGTATTTGTAGGAAAAGAAACAAGATAACGTCGTTTCTAAATATTCAATGAAAATAAATGCCAAAGGAAAAGTTAAGCGCGCAAAGCTACACAATTTGCTATCTGTGCTCTGCCCACCACGGGTCCTCCGATGGGACAGTAGCAAGTCTACGGAATTACAACTCTAAATTCCGGGTTTCGATTCTCTGCGGTGAACCCAGCAAATAGCTCAATATTGCTCTATTACACACAAAAATCCTAACACGGGTATCGAAACCCCGTTTTAGCGTTATAAGTCGACAGGCTTCAGCTGTGCCACTTGGAGCATAATTAGAAGCATAATTCTTATCCTTTATTTCTATTTAACCTGTCCAACTGACAGGTACTTCAGCTAGTGACATATAAATAATAAGGTTATGGTGGGTTCTGGAAAGGTATGAGAATGAGCAGACTTACGCAACACATGCAATAAGTGACTCCAATCTTAGAACATAATCTATATAACG
>NW_013765238.1:0-848 GCF_000517525.1 Limulus polyphemus
AATATCAAAGAAGTTTATGGAAAGGTTTTGAACATTCGTAAGTGTCAACGATGATTCAGCAAATTTCTTTCAGGTGACTTTAGCCTTAAAAATTGTGATGGCAGGGTCCGACATGTTGGAATTGATATTGCTGCTCTGAAGATGCTTGTTGAGTCTAACCCAAGGCAACACTCTCATGAAATAGCCCTGAAATTGCATGTCTCTCAAGAAACAATACATCTAAGGAATATGGGAAAACTCCATAAAGATTTACAAAATCTCTGATGATCATCATTTCCAATGTGTGAACATTGCCTCATCTCTTCTGGCGTGTAATGCATGGGAACCATTTTTGAACAGAATTGTCACCGGTGATGAAAAATGGGTTCTCTGTGCAAATTTTAAATGCCAAAAACAATGGCTCAGTCCTAGATAAAACCACTTGTGACCCCAAAATCTGGACTTTATTCACAGAAAGTGATGCTTTGCATTTGGTGGGACATCAAAGAAGTAATTCATTTCAAACTCCTGAATCCACATCAAACTGTCAATGCAGAGATCTATAGTCAGCAACTGGAACATTTAAGTCAAGCCCTTCATCAGAAACGCCCTTCACTCATCAGTCGGGAATGTGTTCTTCTTCTCCATGACAATGCACGTCCACATGTGGCACGTTTGACGCAACACAATATTATGGAGTTGGGTTGGGAAGTTCTCCCCCACCCACCATATTCTCTAGATATGGCACCATCAGATTACCATATTTTTCATTTGCTGCAACACCATCTTAATGGGAAAACATATGCAAATATGGAAGGTGTTAAAGAGGACATCATGTTTTTTGCTTCAAAGCCGCATGAATTCTTTAA
>NW_013765239.1:0-849 GCF_000517525.1 Limulus polyphemus
ATCTCACGAAAGAAAATTAATGTTGTACAATGTTATCTGATAATGTTTGACTGAATAATTCAAACATGCTCTGACGTCTTCATGTAGCATAGTAGTTTAGTGTAAACTGGAGTGTAGATATGTTTGTTTTGTTAAGACTGGTATTAGAGTGTCGACATCTCGATAAGACCATAAAGTGAAATGCTGAGAAAATATAGCATTTTTACTGGATACTCCCAGTTTTTCTTTATCAACCCATCTTCATGTATTATAATTTCATATATGATATACAGATGTATACCTCTGTATCTATGATATACTTACTCGGTTGACGTAAAACATCAATGATATATATATCTTCAAATGTTTTAGTGGCTGGTACAAATATTGCTATAAAAGAATTGAAAGTAAACATTTCGAAAGCCTATAACTTACTCTACTAATAACATGTTTTGCAAATCCTGGTTTATCACATTGGTGGTGAAAATATATAGAACAAACGTCAGGTCTCCTGGAAATAAGAAGCCAAGAACACCAAAGTCACATTTGAAAAGGTGAGTTTCAGATATCTGCTTTAACATGTTTATCAATTTGTATCAGGTCTCAAAATACTTTGAGACGAATTGTTCCTCGTGCATGAAAATAAAACCAACATAGAAGGAGACTGTTTAGAAATAATAGAAATTATCAAAACAGTCGATCTTTCACTAAACCGTGATAATGGTCCTAACAACATCTGCCAAATTTGACTGAGTTTATTCACACACTTGACAAGTCTTGACTTTGTCGCTAGGTGACAATATTCCTTAACATTAAATCTTTGCTCCCTTTGTTTTTGTACTTGTATATAAACCCTGTATGCTAAGCTGT
>NW_013765240.1:0-849 GCF_000517525.1 Limulus polyphemus
CCCGTAAATCTAGAGAGTAAATTCACAGTAACTGTTTGTTTGTTTGTAGTTAAGCACAAAGCTACACAATGGGCTATCTGTGCTCTGTCCACCACGGGTATCGATACCCGGATTCTAGAGTTGTAAGTTCGCAGACATACCGCTGTGCCACTGGGGGGGGGGACATTAACGGAACTCGGACTGTGGATCCATGCTACCGCTCGATAAATGATTGGAAAAACACTAATGTTTGAACTTTCATCAATGTATTATGCACCTAATTAAACTGGCACAACGCTCGATAAATGATTGGAGAAACACTAATGTTTGAACTTTCATCAATGTGATATGCACCTAATTAAGCTGGCACAACGCTCGACAAAAGATGAGAGAAACACTAATGTTTGAATATTCATCAATGTAATATGCACCTAATTAAACTGGCACAACGCTCGATAAATGATTGGAGAAACACTAATGTTTGAACTTTCATCAATGTGATATGCACCTAATTAAACTGGCACAACGCTCGATAAATGATTGGAGAAACACTAATGTCTGAACTTTCGTCAATGTGATATAGCACCTAATTAAACTGGCACATGAAATATAGATCGAAGTACTTTATTGTTGTTGTACTTATACTTGAATAAATGTTTATATATTGAATTTATATTCTAATTTGAATAAACAGTCTTAAAACTATTGTTATCGAATAACAAGCTGTTGTTCTGAACGAAATTCAAATTTATTTTAAGTTTGACTCTATGACTTTAAGGAATTAATTTATCAACATTCTTATTTATGATATTTTAAAAATATATTATTCTATTTTAATAATAAGTAAAAGATACGAATTTATTTTAAGCC
>NW_013765241.1:0-849 GCF_000517525.1 Limulus polyphemus
AAGTACTACACTGAAACAACCTGCAGTTTTATTACGTAAATCACCAAATCAGTTATTTGTAAAGTTACATCAAAATACAACTAATAAACAATATCTAAAAATAATGAATTTATGTTAAAACTTTAGAAACACTATTAATAGATATAACTCAAACAGAGACGTGACAAATGATCAGAAATTCACTTCTGATATTTAACAGCTCCGTAACGAATCTGTTCTTTGTCTCCATTAATACTAGTTGATATTAATGGTTGTGTACGATGGGTTTCAGGGAAAAGTATAGTCACAAGAATCCCTATGAAAGATAAAAAAGGTACAGGGAATGAATTTAAAAATTCTTTATCTTTACACAATCACAAGATTTATGTGATTAATATATAAAGTATTTTATTATAATTTATATCATAGAAATAATGTATATCAACCTGAATCAATATCAGTCAATATATACTATCATTCATTAGGTAACTGAAATTAATTTCGCTAATTAATTATATTCGCTACAGGACAGCAGTATTAGTCTTAATGTGATTTTATTACTACTTTTGTTTTTATTTGCACCATTAGACTCTAAGAAGAAGAGTATATAATAATATTTCAACCACCTTATGTCCAACATATTTATTGTTTGTTTGTAATTAAGCTATACAATGGGCTATCTGTGCTCTGCTCTCCACGAGTATCGAAACCCGGATTCTAGAGTTGTATGTTCGCAGACATACCGCTGTGCCACGGAGTGGCTAACATATTTATTACCGACGGCGCTTTTCACTCAATACCAGATGTCATTAGTTCACCTGGGACATAAATAATATAAAAGTTTTTCTTCCTCTTGAATGTTTCAAATTT
>NW_013765242.1:0-1818 GCF_000517525.1 Limulus polyphemus
CACTGCAAATTCTGTAAAAAGTTCATAGTTCTATAATAATAAAACAAGACAGTCTGCTTAGGAAAGAGAAAACCAGCTGTGACAATGACACCAACAACACTAGATCTTTTTCTTCCTTGGTTTTTCAACATTCTCACTGTTTCATTTTCTCTTGCTAGCTCCCCTCTTTGACCATATTGCTTTTTTAATGTTTTTAGCAATTGTGTGCACTGATTGTGTGCACTCAGTTTTTTAGCATATCTGCCATAGGCTATCTGCATGTGGTAGCACACACTCTTGTCCACAGGATCCCTTAGGACATCCTCCCTATGGTAATGACCAAGGCTGCTAGTGTTCTGTGCTTTTAAATCATATTTCACTCTCTGAAATGAAGAATGTGTCTGCACAGCCATCCTGTTTGATTTAGCATCAATGAGGTCATTCATAATGCTAAATGACTGTTCTATTTTGGGTCCAGTGAAAGTACTAAGACAAGCTCTTACTACCTTCCCAAGAGCTGGATAGCAAGGCATAACCTCTTTCCACCAGTGAAGTCGGGTGCTGTCATTTATCCCAGGTAGGGTTGGATCTGTCTGTATTCTTGAGACTTCTCTCAAATACTGATCCTTTTCTACATCACTTAGAACTGTTGGGAAAAACTCCTTCAGCTTCTTAAGATGTGTAGCTGTAAGGGAATGTCCCTGCGCCTTTAGGTCGATGGCTGAAATGCATTTCAGCAGTACATTGTTCAGTGGCAGTTTCTTCTGCATGTAGCCCGCTGCAGCCATGTACGCATCTTTCATCTGTGGGAGAAATTTCTTAGACAGATTGCTGTGTTTGTCAGAGTTCTACAGCATCTCAGCAACAGTGAGCAGAGATGAAGAATAAGGTGAAGAGAATTCAGCATCTTTGCCAGCAGAAGGGGCTGACAGATGATGGAAAGAAAAGGAAACTGAGAATTGTTGAGAAGATTTTCTATCAAAGAGAGTGGACTCTAGGACTGTTGAACATGTATGTGTCAGTTTTACCTTTGTTCAAATCGTTTGTGTTGATTTTTGAACAGAATGAGCCATTGTGCCATCGTCTGCACGACAAACAGACAAGCCTTTTCCGTGACTTTCTCGCCTGTTTCATCAAACAGCAGCACCTCACTGATGTGTCAGCTAGAAGATTGAAGGAGTTAGATGTTAGCAACAGCCACCTCCACCACTCATCATCAAACATATATGTTGGGAAGACAAGTCACTGACTATAGAGTTCACATACACATTGTATGTTGACTTCATATCTACAGGTAACCAGGCAAAGTACATTGTGGTGAATGCATCCAACATTTCGATGTCTGTCTTGGCCGTGTCGTAGGCTGATAGCCACCGATGTGCAATCCTCTGTGGAGGCTTGTGAAATGGCTTACCAAGTATAGCACACAAGTCTTTTAGATAAGACAACAGATCTGTACTATACTTGAAGTCTGTGTGGAGATCATCAATGAGATGCTCTGCATGCTGGCCAAACTGTTTACAAAAATTCCTAACAGAATTATGAATATGGTGACATGTGTCACCATCAATGTCAAGCAAGTGTGGTATGTCCTTCCTCAAAAGTGTCTCCAAACCACTCACTTTCCCTCTCATGTAAATGGCAGAATCAGAGAGCATTGATACTACATTCTTGTGTGGAATATCATCTTTGACAAAGTAATCATCAATGCACTTGTGGAGGTTCTTAGCATTTACGCTGATCAAAGATGTAGAGTTGTAATGCTTGGTCACACATTCACCAGCTTCATCACTATAATAGTTCACTAGAATACTGAGCACCTTCTGATTGTTAGAACTT
>NW_013765243.1:0-849 GCF_000517525.1 Limulus polyphemus
ACTTCTGACTGATTTTGGGTTCCGTACCTGAGTTCTAGAGCCGCTACCAGTGCTCTGTAGTTGTGCCTGTCGTCTGTTGAAAACTGTCCAAGTATTTACAGTGGTTGTCCCTTCAAGATCGTTGCCAAATATATTACTTTCTGCTCCTCTGTCCATCCGTTCATTTTTGCCAGTAGCTCAAATTGTGCTCTATATGCTTCCCACGGTGCTTTCCCATCGTATTCCTGTGGCTTCATTCGTACTGGATCACTCTTAGTACTGACATTCATATCTGGGATGTGACTTCTAACAGGGCTGAAGTTGTCTGCATTAGGGTTTAGCTGCGGGGTCTGGAAGGGGCTTGCCATTGTCTGGGGCTGGTTAAGTCGATGGCTAATGTATCCTCCTTGTGTAAAAGACAATAAATCATCCTTTAATGTATCTAATTTGCTTTTAAATTTACTAATGTTTTCCATTTGTACTTCTTGCCACTGTTGTTGGCTTTCCTGTAGTTGCTGCTGACTTTCTTCCTGTTTCTTTTCTTGTTCCAGTTGCCACTGTTGTAATCTCTCTTGTTTATTTTGCTGTTCGAGCTGCCATTGTTGTAGGTTTTCTTGTAACTGCTGTTGTCTTTCTTCTTGTTTCTTTCTTTTTCCTCCAACAACTGCTGTAATCTCTCTTCTTGTTTAATTTCTCGTTCTTCTTGTTTCTTTTCTTGTTTATTTTCTCGTTCTTCTTGTTTCTTTTGCTGCTCTTGTATTGCTGCCATCAAGTCTGCTAAGCTGTAGTTTGATTTTCCGCGTCTCGTTTCCATCTTCTTCTTCTACTTTTTTTTGTCCCACTCTCTGACACCAATTTGTTACGCCTCCG
>NW_013765244.1:0-849 GCF_000517525.1 Limulus polyphemus
AATGGCATAGCGGTTAAGTCTTCGGACTTATAACACTAAAACAGTTTCTTTCGATACCCATGGTGGACACTGCACAAATAACCCTTTGTTTAGCTTCGTGCTTAATAAGAATAAGGTGCGACACATGAACTTACTGACAAGGTCAAATATCTCATCGTCCAGAAGAATCATCCGTCATTTAGGATTGCTGCTCAGGAACAGGGGCAACCATTAAACAACACCCGCCGCCAACATGGATACTCTTAGCCAAATACTTGGATTGACTGCCACTTGTTTATCGTGCTCACAGCTGAATGCGTTCAGCGACATACCGTAATCCGAAACTTGGACCGTTCTATACGAATGTCTGTTACCTTGGCTTGTTTTTAATTCCACTTTATATTTAAAATATCTACCATATATTTTTTTTTTTACAAAATGTATAATGACTTATGTGTGAGTTACATTTAGTAAGTTCATAATATATTTCCTCTTTACATTTATTTGATATTCGTATTAAAATAATGGTAACGGTAGAAAAAAACATAAAAGATCAGCATTAAATGTTGCTGCAATGTAACAAATTGGATGGCAGAAATATTTTAACCACTTTTTGTCTCTGTGCTAAAAACTTTTCACAATTCTTTGGTAAAAGTTTTATAGGCGGCTAAAATATTAAAGTAGTGAAATATAGACCCATCATAATTTAGTTTAGATGAACATTTGATAACAAATTCGATCACTCAATAACCCTGTTTTAGCTACGAAAAATATTTGCATTATTTTGCCACAACTTGCTGTTATTCAGTTTCCTGACGACATATCTGATTTCATAGTAAAAATGTTTGAATATTATTAGGAATTTCTGAT
>NW_013765245.1:0-2033 GCF_000517525.1 Limulus polyphemus
ATATAGCAGTTATGTTTCAGGATTTCATGTAAGAAAAAAATTTCAGAGTGTAGATTAAGATATGTGGAGCACAGGTTGTAAGCTCTGTTTAGTAAGCATGTAACAAGGTTTCGTTTATATGTAAACAGGATAAAGGTATCAAAGTGTGTAAGGAGACTAGTGGACATCTTTTTTCGGTAAATTGATGTGGAAAATCCATTAGCATTACGGTTAATGAGCATGTCTAAAAAAATGTAAATTATTATTATTTTCAACGTCACATGTAAATTTAATGGCAGGATGTTGTGAGTTAAGGTATTCTAAAAATTTTGAGCATTGATCACTGTTATTAAAAAGAATAAAAGTATCCTCCACATACCTTCTGTACAGAACAGGCCTAAAGTTAACTGGACAGGTGTCAAGCCATTTCTGTTCGTAATGAGAGAGAAATGCATTGGCTAAAGTTGGACCTAGTGGGGAGCCCATCGCAACGCCATCTATTTGTTCATGCAAGGTGTTGTTGAACAGGAAATGTGAATTTTTAGTGGTAAGATCCAGCATGGTCTTCATTTGATTTTCAGAAAAGCCATTTAGAGGAATGTTATTACGCAAAAGCTCAAATATGCATATGTTAATGGTTTCATTTAAGGGAATATTTGTAAAGAGGGAGGTAACATCAAAGCTTGCCATGAAGAGATTATCTGAGGGGGGTAGTTGACTTAGTTCACGTTCAAAGTGGAAGGAATCTGGGATAGTATATTCATTAGTAGTGAGTGGCTGAAGTATAGGTACAAGGAATTTAGGAAGTTTGTAACCAGGTGTGCCTATAGTGGAAAGAATGGGTCAGAGGGGGGGAACCTGTTTTATGAACAAGAGCTGGTACAAATTCATCCAGGCTAATTACGACAAGAGCCGGTACAAATTCATCCAGGCTAATTATTATCTATCCCGTGGGAATAAAGCTTGTACTAAATGAGAAATTGACAATTCTTTTTCAGAAAACAACATAATATAATATGTCATTTGATAGATGAAAACCTTGGCTTTCTATTGGTTATAGATAATATAGAATTAAACACAAGAGAGAACTTGAAATGGTGAATTTAAGTGTTTTACACTCACAAAAAGAAAGCTATCATTCTATAGGTATTTGAAGAATTTGTAGCATTCTGCCACAATTTAATTCTTCGTATTGTTAGCCGACACTAGACAGCTGGTACATAATTGAATAGAGTTGTTTAAATATTTGTTTACTATTAAGTAAAGACCTTCCAATGTATGATAAAGGCAATCTTAATCAATCCCATGATTTTTTTAATACTATATTAAAATATCTTGCTCTATCTACATTTTATAATTTTAAAAGTAAGAGAGAACCTAACCCTCTAACCCCTGACGAAATATGAGCCTTAAAAGAATTGTCACTAAATAAAAACATCCATGTTACATGCCCTGATAAGGGCAATGCCATTGTTATTCTGAACAAAAATGACTACCTTAATAAAATACATGATATTCTGGACGATTCTACAAAATTTAAAACCTTAAACAATGACCCTTTATCTGTTAGCATCCAACATGATGAAAAACTCCAAAGATATATAAGAGAACTAAAGAACAAAAATATTATATCTGAAAATGTTGCTTCTTCGCTTTATCCTACAGGTTCCTGTCCTGGTATATAATAATCCAGACTAATTACGAGAATTTGTACCGGCTATTGTCGATTAGTTAGAAAGCCAGAAAAATTGTGATAGTTAGAGTAAATTGTATGATTTTTGCATGTTATTATTCTATGTTCTTTGGTGCATTATTTAATTAAATAAAAGTTATTTTGTGCATTACTGTCATTAGTATAAAAAAGTAGGGTTAAGTGTCATCGACAGTCAACAGCAAAAAAAAAAAAAGAAGAAAACACGGGTAAATACTTTATTTCTTATTTCTCATGTTTATTCTTTATTTATCATTATAAAAAACCAAAAATGTAAAAATAGGGATATCTTTAGGTTAGTTAAGGTTAGATTAGGTAAAATAAATAACAATAATAATCTGAT
>NW_013765246.1:0-1366 GCF_000517525.1 Limulus polyphemus
TAAATTCAACACCTAAGTAGTTTATATTTTTACAGATATCAGAGATTTTTTTTTTTGCAATATAAACAACAACAGCTTCGAAAGTTAAAATTTTAAACATAGCCCAGGGAATTTGTTTTACAATATCTGACAAGTACCTGCTTATAAAATGGTGAGGATCTTTATAATTTATTTATATAGATAAAATTGAACTTAATGGTTTGTAAAAAAATAGTAATATAATTACTTTAACATCAAGGTATCAGTTGGAAATGTCAAGGTGTTACTTTATTTAAAGTCTCAAGTGATACGAATAAGAAAAACAGGCCGATCATATAACCTGGTACATAAATTGTACTTGAAATGTTTGACTAGAGAGATATTTCATAGGTCGCAAGTTTTACTGACTGTATACAAACTTTGGGCTTGCGATGCATAATAATGGACCACTCTTTGTGTTAGATGTTTTAGTTTTATCTGTCGTTCATCAAAACTGTCGTATTATTTGTGTTGAATGCTGTAATTTTTTCTTTCTGCACTTATGCACGTGAACTGCTGGACTTGATTGATTACGTTATCAATAGGGTCACGTGAACGTACATTGTTCGCCTTGAAACTATACGATATTAGGATCACGAGGTAAGGGTTACTGCAGAGTCGATGAATTGTAAGTAGGTTACATAGGAAACCAACAGACGTTTGTTTATTTTTAAACAGATCGCTAATTCACTGTTTACTTTGTGTGATATATCTATGTATCCTTGTTTTTTGTAGGTGTCGTCACAAAGTCGAGTAATGGGGGAATTGTTTTTATTTTGTTTATTTCTTTTAATGAACACTCAACGTTTCGCTTTATAGATTCTTCAGCGTTGCACTAAAACCCAAACCCGCAACTGTTTGGTCGTTTATTACCAGTATTAAAATTTGTTATATACTCCAATATGCACTACAAAAGCTTAATAATAAACATCGGTTGGTATCGTTTGTCGTTCCTTACACACTAGAATTTGGATATCGCCTGAATACATATAACGTGTAAGCGATCGAATGAGTATTTTCTGTTCAGTGACACATGCTCGCCCTTTCAGTCGTAGGGGCGTTATAATGTGACGGTCAATCTCACTATTCGTTGGTAAAAGAGTAGCCCAAGAGCTGGCGGTGGGTGGTGATGACTAGCTGCCTTCCCTCTAGTCTTACACTGCTAAATTAGGGACGGCTAGCGCAGATAGCCCTCTTGTAGCTCTGCGCGAAATCCATAACAAACAAACAAACAATCAAACTGTTCGGTGACAGTAGGATCACTTCGCTGTAACCACAAGGAGCATGCCATATATGTTCATGAGAATTTATAATGCTATTTATTTTTTTTGGATACCTGAATTTTCCC
>NW_013765247.1:0-848 GCF_000517525.1 Limulus polyphemus
GAGAGTCCGTGCTAAAAGGGAGAGCCTGCAAGAGCTGGCACAGGATTTGGAAAGTATGGCACACAAGGCCTAGCCAACTGCACCAACCAATCTCCTGAAGCTGTTGCTGAGGGATCAGTTTGTAGACGCCTTGGACAGTCCACAACTGAAGATACAAGTAAAGCAAGCACACCCCTCTACTATGCAGGATGCAATGGCCAGAGCTCTTTAATTCGAATCCTACATTAAGTCCAGCACAGAAGTACTAAGGTTAGTACAGTCATCAGGATTCAAGGCCAGAAAAGGGCAGCTTTCGGAGAAGTTTGAGGGACTTTGCTGGCACTGTAATAAACCTGGACACAAGAGAGCACAATGCTGGCAACTTCAACATAGGGAAGATGCCACGGCAGGAAAGGCTGCTACCCAGAAAGGTTGTTGGAATTGTGGAGAGCATGGACATATAAAGAGCCAGTGCAAGAAGAATACTACCAATAAGTCAGCCTCGGGAAAACCAGTAGTGGTGGTGTTGAGGGATGCTCATCAACCCCCATCGTGAAAGTCTCTACAGCTAAGTGTAAAATGTCAAGCACACATAATGTCTACGTGACAGGAAAGCTGGATGGCCGAAAGTGCAACTTTGTCATAGATTCTGCATCTCAGCAAACCCTTGTGAGTATCAAGGTGCTAGATCACAAAGGAGTACCAGAAGCCATACAGAAGCTCTGTGGTGTAACAGGACATTATACAAGGTTGTGGGGACCAGTGTGGGTAACAATTGAACTCATGGGCATAAAGAACAGACACAGAGTATACTTGGCTGACATTGAAGACCAATGCATATTAGAGTTGGACTACTTGCTACACAGGAA
>NW_013765248.1:0-849 GCF_000517525.1 Limulus polyphemus
CATCAACACGATACAGACTTATAACAACTCCTGCCAGTACCAGGTTAGATACAACAACACATTAAAGACTTTCAACAACCCGTGCCAGTACCAGTTAGATACAGAAACACATGAAACACTTATAACAACTCCTGCCAGTATCAGGTTAGATACAACAACACATTAATTACTTTCAACAACCCGTGCCAGTACTAGGTTAGATTCAAAAACACATAAAATACTTACAACAACTCCTGTCAGTATCAGGTTAGATACAACAACACATTAAAACCTAGAATTACCCCTGCCCGTTCCAGGTTAGAAACAGCAACACATTAGAGACTTTCAACAACTCTTGCGAGTACCAGGTTCGATACAACAACAGATTAAAGACTTACAACAACCCATGCCATAATCAAGTTAGATACAAAAGCAACTTAAATACTTACAACAACTCCTGCCAGTACCAGGTTAGATAAAACATTACATTAAAGACTTTCAACAACCCGTGCCAGTACCAGGTTAGATACAAAAACACATTAAATACTTACAACAACTAATACCAGTACCAGGTTAGATACAACAAGACATTAAGGACTTACAAAAACCCCTGCCCGTTCAAAGCTAGAAACATCAACATAATACAGACTTATAACAACTCCTGCCAGTACCAGGTTATATACAACAACACAATAAAGACTTTCAACAACCCGTGCCAGTACCAGGCTAGATACAAAAACACATTAAGTACTAACAGCAACTCCTGCCAGTATCAGGTTAGATACAATAACACATTAAAAACTTACAACTACCCCTGCCCGTTCCAGGTTAGAAACAGAAACACATTAGAGACTTTCAACAACTCTTGCC
>NW_013765249.1:0-851 GCF_000517525.1 Limulus polyphemus
GCAATCAATATTTTAAGATTTACTTTTAACCCTTTCAAGATGGGTCACAGGTAAAAGGCCATGTCATCTTATTTGACTCTCATTCAAAATTTTTTTTAACTATTTCATGAATTTGAGTTTGGTATCAAACTGTAGATTATAATTCAAATTTTAGAACTGTAGATTACTCAATTTGTTACTTTAAAAGTAAATATTAAAAAAAAAAGATAAACATGGATTTTTCTGTGTATCATGTTGAATGCAGCACTAGTTTAAATTAATGTTTGAAGTCGTATACATGTATGGTGTATAATAATGGAAATATGACTATTTTACAAAATTCTAGTCTACTAAAATACAGCCAACAGGTCACTTTGTAAAGACTAAAGGTCAGTTTTATATTATTGGATACGGTAACATGAGAGCACGTGCTGCATAATTAACTTCTGTATTGTTAAGACTGGCATATGTGAAAGGTCAATATAATAAGAATTTTAATGTTATGATATTTAAGCTATTTCATCTAAACATTTGTTTTTCATGTTATAATGTGTTCATTCTAGAATGAAAGAGGCATAGTTTATTTTCTATTTTTTTATGGTGTTTGAAAGCTTGGTCATATTTCCCAAACCCGTACAGATAATTACTGAAAATAACCACCCAAGTTTTTTTCTTAAATGTTTAATTATCTGGACATTATCAAGATTTCACTTTCGAACCTTCAAAATTTTCTGATGTGTAAAACTTTTTTTTAATCATAAAAAAAAGTTACACCATGAAAATTATAACAATTACAAAATAATTGTCTGTCCCAGGGACTGAGTCCTGGTTGAAAGAGTTAAATTCAGAAATTATCTGATGGATAATACTAA
>NW_013765250.1:0-1117 GCF_000517525.1 Limulus polyphemus
TTTGGACATTCAAAGGCATCTTGTCATGGATCTTTGACATGTTCTTGTTGTGATGGCAAAGACCATGATGCATACGAGTGTCAACTGGACCCTCACTGTGTGAATTGTTGTGGTTCCCACCTCTCATACTTTTGTTCTTGCCCTAGGTGGATGGAGGAAAAAGAGGAACAATATTTACATGCTGTAAACAACATTTCTTATCCCGATGCTTGGAAGTTGTTGTCCTCAGTTCCATCTCAGACATATGCTGCTGCACTCCATTGTACTCCTACAGTAAGTGTGCAAACAAATCTTTCCATTCCTCCATCAGAGCATTTCTTTGCACCATGTGAAGAGCCTTTTGCACTCTGTAGATATAAGAGTTGACAATTCTACGTCTACTCCTGTCTCTGTCCCCACCATCACTTCCAATGACTGCTCAGGCTCCTTTCCTTCAGCTTTGCAATGTAGGACCATTATTTGGTCATGCTTTCAGTCATTGGAGTCTCCTTCTTTTGATAGAGATTTGCCAAATTGTCCTAGGGCAGGTTCCATGGAGGTCAATAGATCTCTTTCTACTAAAAATAATGTCATATTTGCAAACAAAAGGATTCTCTACCCAGTTATCCTTTTTCTAAATAAAAATGTGCCACTTTGATACTGTGGAACTGTCGAAGTTTTCATTCTAATTTGGAGGACATTAAGGCCTTGATTGATACCTATCATCCTGTATGTCTCTCTTAATAAGAAACATCCCTTTGGCCTGCAGAGATTGTCATCTTTTTGGTAGGTTTTCTTATACATGAATGACAGATAGTGTGATGGTCGAGTTCATGGAGGTGTGGCACTGCTGGTTGACCAACACATACTCACATTGTCTGTGCCAGTCAATGCATCCCTGGTGAATATCGCCATCTGTATCTCTGTGGGTCACACCTTCACTGTTTGTTCACTTTACCTGTCTCCAGGAGAGATTTATGATCAATCAGACCCTGATGCTCTCATAGTATAGTTGTTGTCTCCCTTCTTCATCTTGGGAGACTTTAATTGACACAATCCCCTCTGGAGTAGTGCTGATATTGATGGGAGGGGTCATTCTGTGGAGCTCATGCTCTCAGATCACAATGTTTCTGTCTTC
>NW_013765251.1:0-1361 GCF_000517525.1 Limulus polyphemus
CACTGTTGAAGAAGTGTGTTGTTACCTGTAGTTACATGATTTATACAATAAGCCACTGTTGAAGCAGTGTGCTGTTACGTGTAGATACATGATTTCTACAATAAGCCACTGTTGAAGCAGTGTGCTGTTACCTGTAGTTACATGATTTCTACAATAAGCCACTTTTGAAGCAGTGTGCTATTACGTGTAGTTACATGATTTCTACAATAAGCCACTGTTGAAGCAGTGTGCTGTTACCTGTAGTTACATGATTTCTACAATAAGCCACTGTTGAAGCAGTGTGCTGTTACCTGTAGTTACATGATTTCTACAAGAAGCCACTGTTGAAGTAGTGTGCTGTTACCTGTACTTACATGATTTCTACAATGAGCCACTGTTGAAGCAGTGTGCTGTTACCTGTAGTTACATGATTTCTACAATAAGCCACTGTTGAAGCACAAATAAACCTTGATAAAAACAGTGTTTAACACTATATGTTAAGTTATTTTGAGTACCTCATGCAGTGTTTTAACTATATAGAAAGAAGCTAACAAGGAGCTAGCATATGGTACCGGTATATGCTAAAAGACATCAATTTGGTTACTCTCCACAAATAAGCCTTGATAAAAACAGTGTTTAACACTATATGTTAAGTTATTTTGGGTACCTCATGCAGTGTCTTAACTATATAGAAAGAAGCTAACAAGGAGCTAGCATATGTAACCGGTATATGCTAAAAGACATCAATTTGGTTACTCTCCACAAATAAACCTTGATAAAAACAGTGTTTAACACTATATGTTAAATTATTTTGTCATGCCACGACCCCAAAAGCGTAGAGAATTGTAAGTAGAGCAGAGAGTTCGTATAAAAGTTTTACGTGATGCTGGTTGGACTCTCGACAAATTGCTGCAGGCTTGAAATATTCTCCAAACACTGTCAAGTACACCCAAGATCGTGAGACCGAGACAGGTAATCATGAAAATAGGAAAGGAAGAGGCAGAACACCTAAACTCAATGATACTGATGTTAAGTATCTTCGTTCATGCAGCCTTTGGGACAGAAGGAATACTGCCACTGATATCAAGCATGAGACAAACGACCATGTACCAAATGACAGAAAAGTGTCCAGATCTACAGCATCAAGAAGACTCAACAAGAATGTAATGTTTGGTCATGTAACAGTTAAAAACCTTTACTTCGATCTCCAAGTATTGTCAACAAACTGAAATGTGTTAAAAAGTACAAAACTGGACTGTTGATGATTGAAAAAGGGTGTTATGGACGGACTAGTCCAAGTTTGAAATATTTGATTCAAAGCGTAGGTTGTACATGCGGCGGAAGAAAGATACTTACCTCAATGCATAGCACCTACCATGAAG
>NW_013765252.1:0-839 GCF_000517525.1 Limulus polyphemus
GGTTGAATGTAATAGATTAGTGAGCCTGACAATTAATCAATCATCAACTTCCTCTAATTGCCCAGATCTAATCTGAACAGGTAAAAATTGGCTAGGGACAAATAGATTTGAAAAGCTGGTTGTCCCAAGCTTTTAAAAAGCATTGTAATGAAGTGGACCTAAGCTTCCAAACAATTGAAACTTGCCAATTATTTGTAATGGAAGTTTGATATTTACAAGTTTAAGGGGTTTTGGTGAAGTCACACTTCAATGTTGAATATAGTGCTTTTAAAAATACTTGCCAATTATTTGTAATGGAAGTTTTGATATTTAGAAGGTTAAGGGGTTTTTGGTGAAGTCACACTTCAATGTTGAATATAGTGCTTTTAAAAATACTTTCCAAATTATTAAGAACCTAAGAATTTCTTATTGTTTTCTTGTTACCCCTTTTCTTATTGCTGATAATAGATTTTTAAAATTATTTCCTTTTGAATATAACAGAAATATTTCTCCAAAACTTTTGATGAAGATACGTAGCACTCAGTAGTACAGCAGTTGACTATGGTACATTGCACAGTGACATTCAACAGTAAGTCATTCTCAATCATGCAAGATTTAAGTTGTTTTCTTTAATTGGGTTACATAATTGCTTCATTGGGAAAAGCAACACAGGAAAGGAAAACTACAAAAAGATGCTCTGCATTTGGTGGGACATCAAAGGAGTAATTTATTTTGAACTCCTCAATGCACAGAGAACTGTCAATGCAGAGGTCTATAGTCAGCAACTGGAACATTTAAATCGAGCCCTTCATCAGAAACGCCCTTCACTCGTCAATCGGAAAGGTGTTCTTCTTCTCCAC
>NW_013765253.1:0-845 GCF_000517525.1 Limulus polyphemus
AATTTATGGATGACAAAAAGTTTCTACAGATTTTCAAATAATGTACTAAAACATAAAAAACAAGAAGTTCAAATCTGGAATAGATATAAATATCATAATCATATCTTATAAATACCATTTCCCAATGTCATTTTCCAAGATATTAAAGATCATAATGCAAAAACTAAATTTATCAAAAGTAACAAGCTTTATGTTTCTTAAACTACATATATTTATGAAAGTTCTTATGAAGTTTCAAACAATTTCATCCACGAGTTTTATTTGTGGAACGAAATATAGTGTTATGACAGCGGAAGTCACTTGATTCTGGGAGCATGCATGACTGAGTTTCTTGAATTTTCAGGGAAGCTTGAGTGTGAGCAAGAGTCACCTCTTTGTAAATATATAAGCCTGGCAGAAAAAGCCTGGGGAATGAATATATGATAGAGCAAACAGTAGTCACGGTGAGTTTCGGCTAGTGTGTTTTGCACTCGTAGAGCGCAAAGTTATCAAGATTGTGAATCATTGTGATTTATAGCATGTTATAAAAGTTGTTAAGTTTAAAGTGACGAGAAACATACTGACTGTAGAATTACTGTGTACTAAAAGTTTGTATCAAGAAAGAATAAACTGGTTTAATCAAGAAGGGACTTGTATTGCTGAAGTTCCTCGGAAGGAAATCTACTGGAAATTAACAAAAAGCAGATACGTAACAAATTGGTGTCAGGAGTGGGATAGAAAAAAAAAAGATGGAACTAGAAGTGGCAAATCAAAGTACGACTTAGTAGATTTGATGGCAGCAATACAAGAACAGCAAAAGAAACAAGAAGAACGAGAAAAGAAACAAGAAGAGAGACAACAGCAGT
>NW_013765254.1:0-849 GCF_000517525.1 Limulus polyphemus
AAAAACAAACAAACAAACAAATTTAATTCAGGAAAAAGTTCAGTTGCAAAATTAACACTCTTTTGTGTGGATATTGATTGTTTTTCATATAATGAAACTAACTCCTCGCCATGGTCTTATGGACTAAAAAGAGGGCCAGTACAGGGCCTTGGGAGCAGATCTCAAGTGTACTCAAACATCATCTAGGTAAGGTAAGTCCTGTTTCATTTAGTTCTCATTAGAGTTCGAGATGGATAATCATCTACAACACTCTTTTACGTGCTAAGTATCAGGTCTAACAGGAAATGGTAAGTCAAAATTTCTAAGCAAAGTTTTATCTTATCATTGTGAAGTTATCTATCCCATTCCTAAAAACATCATATGGTTTTATGGTGAATTTCAACTACTGTATACAAAAGTAATGCAAAATATTCCTGACATTTAATTTGTCGAAGGATTGCCTGAAAATTTTCACAAGAATTTAGTCTGATAAAACAAATCTTTTTGTTATTGATGATCATATGAGTGAAAGTGAAGAAAATAAGCAAGTGTCTCAACTTTTTACGCGTGCAAGTTACCATTTGAATATATCAGGGTTTTATATTTTACAGAATATATTTCATCAGGTTAGAGAAATCGTAATATTAGTTTAAATTCTCAATACGTTATATTGTTCAATAATGTCAGAGACAAATGTTTCAAGCATGTGTCATATATTTTGAAGAAACTTATCAAGATGCAATGAGACAACCATGTGGTCACTTACTCGTCGATTTGAAACCATAGATGCCTGGACAGTTGTGCCTCAGGACACAACCACTGGAAATACTTGGACAGTTGTCAGCAGGCGACAGGCACAACTATAGAGCA
>NW_013765255.1:0-849 GCF_000517525.1 Limulus polyphemus
ATTGCTGACACTTGGGTTAACCTAGTTAAATAATACGGTTTCACTGTCACTTTTGTAATGCATCCACGACCCCCAAAGTGCGAAGAGCGATTTGCGACAACGGGATCTATAGTCTAGCATGCTAATCATTGGGCCACACCCGGCTCATGTACGACGAAAACAATAGACGACATGAATTTCATCCATGGACCAAGTTCACTAAATATGTACTTCTAGGAACTTCTGGTGTGTAAAGTAAACTGGCTCCCCCCAGTGGCACGGCGGTATGTTTGCGGACTTACAACGCTAGAAACCGGGTTTCGATACCCGTGGTGGGCAGAGCACAGATAGCCCATTTTTGTAGCTTTGTGCTTAACTTCAAACAAACAAGATTAAACTGTCACTTCTTAAATAAAGGATATTGGTCGCTCTGGGAAACCAGAGATTTGAAGGCCGCCAGTTTGTTATTATCTAAATACAATTGACAAAACAAGTCAACGTGATATTTCTCGTTGGTTCACCCTGTACATTTGAGATTAATATTGATATTGTAACTCAACATCATACTTAAATTTTTAGTAGTTTTGAAATATTGTGAATAAGCCTATTTGGAGCGACATCTGCTGTCTCTTTCTATAACTTTGTTTACGGGCTGTATAAAGTTTCCAGTTTGTTAGAAAAGTAGGAACGTTTTACCCAAGGCGCTGTCTGTAGCATAGAGGTGGTTATCAGTGACGTAGCAAGACCCCGTGGGGTCCGTAGAGCAAAACTACATGGTGGTTCCTAACCACTTGTGTGTCTACAGTCAGCCTCCATGGAAAACTTGTCTACAGTCAGCCTCAGTGGAACTTGTCTACAGTCAGCCTCCAT
>NW_013765256.1:0-849 GCF_000517525.1 Limulus polyphemus
CACATGGATATCGTTATGTTTATTAACTTCAGTTATTCTACAGTTGAATACATACTGTACATATGGATATCGTTAAACCACTTTGTTTATTAACTTCAGTTATTCTACGGTTGAATACATACTGTATGTATGGATATCGTTAAACCACTTTGTTTATTAACTTCAGTTATTCCACAGTTGAATACATACTGTACATATGGATATCGTTAAACCACTTTGTTTATTTACTTCAGTTATTCTATGGTTGAATACATACTGTAGGTATGGATATCGTTCAAAACCACTTTGTTTATTAACTTCAGTTATTCCACAGTTGAATACATACTGTACATATGGATATCGTTAAACCACTTTGTTTATTAACTTCAGTTATTCCACAGTTGAATACATACTGTACATATGGATATCGTTAAACCACTTTGTTTATTAACTTCAGTTATTCTATGGTTGAATACATACTGTACGTATGGATATTGTTAAACTACTTTGTTTATTAACTTCAGTTATTCTACGGTTGAATACATACTGTACATATGGATATCGTTAAACCACTTTGTTTATTAACTTCAGTTATTCTACAGTTGAATACATACTGTACGTATGGATATCGTTAAACCACTTTGTTTATTAACTTCAGTTATTCCACAGTTGAATACATACTGTACATATGGATATCGTTAAACCACTTTGTTATATTAACTTCAGTTATTCTACGGTTGAATACATACTTTACACATGGATATCGTTAAACCACTTTGTTTATTAACTTCAGTTATTCTATGGTTTAATACATACTGTACGTATGGATATCGTTAAACCACTTTGTTTATTAACTTCAGTTATTCCACA
>NW_013765257.1:0-1034 GCF_000517525.1 Limulus polyphemus
CTTCCTTAGTATTGTTCGTTCCGAACAATAGCCACTTACATTAAACCAATAAAAAATTAGCAATAACTTAATTAAATGTACAGAATTTACAAACACAAAGTCAAAATTCAACAAAGTATCTTAATTTTACGGGACGTATCTTCTTCCATACTGGTCTCCGTCTCGTTGGCTTCTGCTTCAAGTGGGGTTCATCTACTTCATCAAGAAACATTGGTAACAGTAACATCAGTAGTAGTACCTTCATCAAGGGCTTCATCATTTCCCTTCTCAAAACCGAGTAGAGTTTCTTCTTCGACAGTAGATTTTTCAGGTGACACGTCTTCAGCAATGTCATTTGTTCCGTTGTTGACTTCGTCCCAACTGACCATGATAACGCCAAAGCCTGTTGGCATGCGCCACCTTTGGCTTACCTCGCCGACCACATTTTATCTGGAGAGTCACGTCTGAGAGACGATCCAGTATTTCATATGGGCCTTCCCATGGAGAAGACAACTTAGGAGACTTCCCTTTGGTCTTCCTGGGATTATGCAACCACATCTTGTCTCCTGGTACAAAGCTGACTTCAGTAGATCTCTTATCATAAGATAACTTCATCGAATCAGCAGACGTTTTCAAGTTTGAACGCACTTGATGGTGAATATCATCCTTCCTTTCCGATAACACTTTCACAAACTCTGACACATTCTCAGGCAACTCTTCATAAGGTGGGCGTCCTGTTAACAGATCCATTGGCAACCGAAGTTCCCAACCAAACATCATATTTGCTGCGGTGTATCCAGTGGTTTCATATTCTGCTGTCCTATAGGCCATCAACAATGGAGGGAGTAAGACATCCCAGTCATCTTGGCAGCTATTACAAAACTTTGCCAATTCCTGTCCCAATGTCCAGTTGTACTTTTCTACCATCCTATCGGACTGTGGGTGAAGTAGCGTTGTCCTGTCTTTCGGATGCCAAACAACTTGCAGCATTCTTGGAATACAGCTGATTCGAAGTTACGGCCTTGATCTGAATGCAGTTCATATGGCATACTAAA
>NW_013765258.1:0-1463 GCF_000517525.1 Limulus polyphemus
ACCTACAACAATGGCAGCTCGAACAACAAAATAAACAAGAGAGATTACAACAGTTGTTGGAGGAAAAAGAAAATAAACAAGAAGAGAAATTACAGCAGTTGTTGGGGGAAAAGAAAAGAAACAAGAAGAGAAATTATAGCAGTGGCAACTGGAACAAGAAAGGAAACAGGAAGAAAGTCTCCAATAGTTGCAGGAAAGTCAGCAGCAACTACAGGAAAGTCAACAACAGTGGCAAGAAGTACACATGGAAAACATTAGGAAATTTCAAAGTGAATTAAATACATTAAAGGATGATTTACTGTATTTTACACAAGGAGTATATTGTTGCGTCAGCGAGTCACGTGACTGGTGTGGCGCCACCTATTTTCTAGAACTATCCTGTACCTTGGCAATGCTCTGGTATTTACTAGATATAGGGTAGTCTGGTATATAAAAGAGGGTGACAACGTGACGGAATAATAATGTGTGTAGGTAATGAGTAATTGAACTGCAGTCAGAGAGAGACGTATTGTTGAAGTTAACGTTCGTTCGTTATAGTGTTTGTTTTAGCGCGAATATTGAAATTAAGTGTATCGTAAAATTCTTTCCGAATATAACAAACCAATTTTATTAAGCAAGGACTTGTGTCGTTAAGTTTCGTCGGAACGAAGTTACGGAAAGTTAATTAACAAACGGAGACGTAACAATAGTAAGTAAGACTAGTAACATAGAGAAAGTAGCTGCAGTAGGGAAATTTGAATCAGGTTATAAGATGTGCATTCAAAGTAAAATAGATTGGAACTTTATACCACGAGAAATTAAGATTAAATAAATAAATAAAGAGTTTATTAGAGGAACATAGAAATATGCTTTTAGGAAAAGATGATTGTAATGGTGTTAGAAACAAGGGGAAACATAAGATATTGTTAAACAGTAGTAAACCAATAGTACACAAACCTTATTGATAAGGTGTCAGATAAGCCAAAGGTAGAGTTAAATGCATGTGCAAAGGGAATGCTTAATGAAGGAGTCATAGAAGACAGTAGTAGTGCTTATGCAGCTCCAGTCATTAAACCAATTGATAAATAACAATAACTTAATTAAATGAACAGAATTTACAAACCCAAAACTAAAATACAAAAAAGTCTCCTAATTTTACAGGACGTATCTTCCGTACTGGTCTCTGTCTCATTGGCTTCTGCTTCATGTGGGGCTCACCTGCTCCATCAAGAAATGTCCCATTATCGGTAGCAGTCACATCAGTGGTAGTACCTTCATTAAGGGCTTCACTGTTTTCCTTCTCAAAACCAGGTAGAGTTTCTTGTTGATTCATTTAAAAATCTTGTTAACTGCACCAATTTGCATATGATCATTATAGAAGTGGAACCAAATATAGATATTAAAGCAGAACAGGAGAAAGGCAAAGATTTGAAGCCAATAATTTATTTTCTAAAAGCAAGTGTTTTGCGCCATGCTTGGGAGAA
>NW_013765259.1:0-848 GCF_000517525.1 Limulus polyphemus
CAGCTTTGTGTTAATTTTAGTGCTAGTGATATCCATGTCCTTCTGGCAGGGAACCATGTATGTTTACTACTGCTACTAAAAGCTAGTTGTAATATTTAGGCTGTTTCCTATGTAATAGTTTCACTTCACATTTCCCATGTTTTTAAATTAACAAAAGGAGACTTCCCAATGGTCGAGACACTGTTTATATCAACCAATTGTTTTGTATTAACTCGTACAGCGTGAGTAGGTTACAATTGGTTCTATAGAGAACCCTAATCTCATTACGTATAATTGATAAGACTAGTTTAAGATTTTATTTTCAAAACTAATATGCTATACGTAAATGATTTTAATTTCGTCATACAAAAACAAACTGGCAACAAACATTTATTTGGTGTTTTAATCCATCAAAAGATGGCAGCACCAATTTTAAAATTGTGTATGTCTACAAAATTGTATACTTGGGAATTTCGACACTTAAAGACCTGAATCAATTACGATCACTATCTACGTAAACCTTCATAAATCTCGTTCAGTTTTCGAGACTTCTTATTTATATTGTTACGTCTTTGTTTGTTAATTAACTTTCCGTAACTTCGTTCCGACGAAACTTAAGCGACACAAGTCCTTACTTAAAACTGGTTTATTATTTCCGAATATAACTTTACGATACACTTGTTTTCAACAATCGCGCTAAAACAAATGCTATATCAACGAACGTTAACTTCAACAATACGTCTCTCTCTGACTGCAGTTCAATTACTCATTACCTACATACACACACACACACACACACACACACACACACACACACACACACACACACACACACACACACACACACACACACACACACACACACACAC